>NW_020524617.1:0-80055 GCF_003368295.1 Carassius auratus
CCACGCCTAAACCTAACCCTTACAAAGAAACTTCCAGCATTTTTAAATATAAAAAAAAAAAAAAAATTCTGTATGCTTTATAAGCTTGTTTCCTCATGGGGACAAAAACATATTCCCACAAGGACAAGGATTTGGATATAACGTAGGTATACCTGAACAACACGCACAGACACACACCTTTTATTAAATGTAATATATTTATGTAATTGTACGTATTATGTGATGTGTCCTCTTATCTGTGCAAATTTGGTCAATTACAGTTATTCTGTTATTTTTGTATTGTTTACATAGTATGTTACATACATTATTAGTATTACATTGATATTTCTATAATTAAATATATATGAACAAAAAAAAGAAGCCAGTGTGTAGACTGTTTACCTGTGAAACTGTATCGTTTTGCCACTCCACTGTACATCAGCTCCTCTGAGGATGGGCAGAACTGCATGTGGGCGGCAGCAGAAAGACCTTTTAGGTTTAGGTGGTGGCAGTAGCAGAGGGAGATGGAAAATGCACGAGGACCGGCTCGCCTGGTACCCATATACAGATGGACTGTGCCGGGCTAAAATCACACAGGCCGCAGTAAGCTCCTGCAGCCACCGACACAGGACACACTGTACTGGGGTGGCATTTATCCTAAAGGACACATACGCACCCCACACGTCTCATTAGTGACAACAGTCATCAGACAACTGTTGTGTGTCAAAGTAGCTCTGCCAGCGGGTGTGTATGGAGTCCTCTGTCTCAATAAATAGCAACGGATGCCCCTAATGACATAATTACAAGTTAATGACCGCTATCCCAGTTTTCTTTTCTTGGTCTCTTTCTTTTCCTCGTGAGCTCAAGCTGGGTGCGCGATGAGCTTGTGTTACAGCGAGCAAATCTGATTAATGAAGTGTGACTGTGAGTGTCTACTTCCTGAGGAGAGGAGCAGATACATCACTGCTCTGTGCCTCATATTTCCAACATCCACTTTACATCATGGCAGCTTGGGTTTAAAACGTAACTATTTTACTAAAACACCTATCCACTTGACGTTCTTTAACACTGATCATTTATCAGTGCTAAATCTAACAGCTAATTACAGTCTCTTTACTGATTGCGTGATGCATACTGAATATAAAAAGTCTGGATCAGGCAGCTCTGTTATGCAGTTACTGTATGATGATTGAAATCACGAAATGGCCTCAAACAATTAGTAAATAAACTGCAGAATGTTAGATTTTCTCATGCACGCACAAATTAAAAGTAAAACTTTCAGTGTTAAGTAAATCATTTAAATTGTTGTTTGTAGTTGGTTTTTTAATTAAAAGCAGGACAAAACAGTTAGAAGCACATTTTGGCTATTTAATTTATGTAATGGTGAAAAAAAGGCAAAATAGGCCTACATGGGGGGAAAAATGCGAAAAACTGTGATCTGTTTTTGGCCCAGTGTTTCATTTTGTTCAGCTTTGGCTTTGGACAAGAATTTTAATTTCGATGCATCCCTAATATAATCAAATTTGTGTTTATAAGATACTGAATATAAGAACACTTCTGATGATTATATAGTCACTGATTTAGCCATCAGAGTTTGGTTTGAAACGCTTTATAGTAAATTATCTTGTTTCTCACAAAGAGCTGATTAGATTACATTTGAAATTTCCCTCTGTTGTAGTGGGATCAATAAACCTGCAAAAAAAAAAAAAAAAAAAAAAAAAAAAAAAAAAATTACCTGTTCTTATCTGAGGTGGAGACCAGGCTTTTAGTCAAAAGTCTAGCTACACAGTGCTGGTGTCTCCATAATCTGTTTGGGCAAATTTTGGCAGAGCATTCCCTCAATCTGAGTTTGAGAAACTGGCGTGACACTACAGAACAGCTTGAGGGCAAAGTCTTCACTAAGTCTTCATCCTGAAGAACTATTGCTGAACACGCATACAGCGAATATGTCACTCTGAGTGAAAGTGTTAATTACCGGGATGAGGATGCTGGCCGGGGCTCTGTCAGCACACACAGATGTGAGCGGATTGAAGCCCACTCCATTACAACACTCTTCCTCCTGATCAATCACCTCTGACCAGCAGCACTTCAGCGACGCCGTCCTGTTCTCCAGCACGTGGACTTTAGGCTTTCTGCTGGGACAGATGCAAAACCAGGAAGTGGATGTGTTAATATAGTGCTATGCACAGCACATGAATCCTACGTAAAACAAATTATACATGTAAGATGTTGATGCTTTTTAATGAGCAGAAGAGCCTTAATCATCATAACCGATTATAATAGTGCAGGAAAGTTATAAATTGCAGTTTAGAGAGAGTGAAAACAACAACAGCCTTGTTTGAAAGGCACATGGAGTTCATTCAGACAACAGTACTTCACTAAAGCAATAGACAACTAATAATGCATAAGGAAACATCTTTGAGATATAAACATGAGCGTAGCCAGCACATTTCTAAAATCAAGAATATGACATCCAACATGTGGCCATTACAGCTCATGGGATGTTTCTAGTGGATGTCAGAGAGCTGCATGCGCAGCTGACATGTAAAAGATGCAGACGGCTGTGCTGAATGTGGAATCAGCTTCACCTGGTGATATGGCCACTGTCTCCTCCCATCAGCCATCAGCGCTCAGCACCCACATCTGCATCCTCTCCTATTACCTCTAAAAGCATCACAGTGTTCTCAGAGACCTGACTCAACATACACGCACCAGTCCTGCAAGCACAGCTATGTTTGAAGGGGGTTAAAATACCTGCCTTTACACTACCATTCAAGAATCTGGGGTCAATAACATTGTCTTCTTTTTTTTTTATTACTACTTTTATTAAGTAAGCATGCATTAAACTGATCAAAAGTGGCAGTGAAAACAGAATATTACAAATGATTTTTATTTCAAATAAATGCTGTTTTTTTTTTTTTTTACTTTACGTTTCATAATAATCAAGAAAAAAAAAGGTTCATTAAAAATATTAAGCAGCACAACCACAGGAATAAATTACATTTGAAATATATATTTAAATACAAAACATATAGTGATTATATTTTTCAATATTACTGTATTTTTCATAAAATAAAGCAGCCTTTGTGAGCGAGAGACTTTCTGACCCTATACTTTCAAACACTAGATAATACATTACATATTACATAAAAAAAAAAGTATTAATATGAAAACTATACCATTTCATTTTCAGGCTTATACCATCAACTGGATTAAGGACCAAGAAGTTGAAACTGTTCGAAGACACTTTTTTTTGTCATGCTCTATTTAAATTATTTTCCATTCGCATTTTCATTAGAATTTTCTGAAAAGCAGTTAAACATTCTTCTAACAGGAAGTGACTCCTGGTTTATTTCCTTGGGTAAACCATCACTACTATAATTACCATCAACCCCCAGTATGATAAATTGCTAATTGTTTAATACCCTAATCAGCGTTCATTCTTTGCACAGATAAACTGTGACAGCGCCATTAATTTAAATAGTAATTTCACTTAACGGCCAAAACGCCGCAGCAGATTTTTATGCAACATTTTCTAGGGGCCGCATCCATCACGGCTCTGCAGTGACATAAAGATGTCTGACGTGCTCTAACTCACTTAGGGACAGCAGATGTTGCAGCGCTGCGTTTGGTGGCAATTCCCAGGGTGCATTACTTCAGCTCCAATGACTTGCAAATAAACAGCTCAACAATTTTTCCAAAAGAGCTCGTCCCATCCCTGCCCAGCTGCATTTTTCATGATATTTCATTTAAAGACCAGTGAACTTTGACACCCTGACCTCTTGGCTGGGGATGTCCCTCTATTTTGTTTTCCGCACTTTACTTTGGCCTGTCAGCTAAACCAATTCATTTTCCTTCATCTCCACCTTTGCCGTGCTATGAATAGGAACAGGAGGGAAAGCCACTACACCCTCTAAATCTGGTATAGGTGTGGTGCAAAAACACAAGCACCCTTTTAGCTCATGCTTTGTTTTATTAAGCACCGCAAAATGATTTAGCTAATCTTCAGATTTATGATGGATTTGCATACATTCATTAGAGTGCGAGTGAATGCAGGCAAGCATAAGGTGCTTGTGAATTAAGGTTCATTCACTTAATGATAAGTAAATATTTAGCACGCAATGAGTAACTGATAAAAATGTGTGCTGTGGCTTACACAAGCCTTTGGATAGTAAAACTAAAACTTCGAACAAACAAACGTACTTTAAAAAAATGTCTTAGTACATTCAAAGTCATACTGATGGAGCAAAAGAACTTCATAGTGCTCAATCTTTACATTTACATTACAATCTTTGAAAGAAAAGATGCTTTTTTTTGCTTTATTTTTCTTTTTTTTATTATCATTTACAAGCATCTTTATCTCATTTGTCAGTAGATTGTGAATTATCCTGGTATAAGTGTATAAAATACACTTTAGCCAAAGGAGGAATAGAAACAAGGAATGTTTCAAAGCTATCAAATGGTCGGTTTAAAAACACTGTTCCCTGGCTTTTTTATTCATTTATTTATTCCAGGCATTCCTGAGGGAGAGGTGAAAGGACAGCACATTAAACTGACTTTCTTCATTTCATCCATTGGCCGCGGTTGCATGTGACAGAAAGTGCTTGGGCAGCAGTAATATTTTCACTGCTCTTTGGGGAATCTGAAAGGAGGAACAAAAGGGGGGAGATTTAAGTTTGAACATAAAACTTTTAATGCACATGACGGAAACGCAACAAATGGTACTTTCACTGGGTTGCTCGCATTTTTTTCTTCTTCATGAGATTAAACTGTAAGGAGCCTTTCACAAAGAATGCACATTTGCATTCCACTGCACTGCCTTTCCATTGTTTTTCTATTTAAACGCACTACACGGATGTGTTTGACCGTAGTCTTTTTCATGACATATCGGTCTAAACACAAGATTCTCAGTTTAAAAGTCTCTAGACCTTGCGTGTTTCATTCCACTTCCCTGTGTTTTTAGTTATTTATTTTTTATGCAGAACACAGATCCTAGTGAACTGGCCTATTTCAAATCTTCCATTTACTGTATGTCTAAAATTTTAGAAAAAGTTGTGTCTGCTCAATTGAGCTCCTTCCTGCAAAAAAATGATCTGTATGAAGAATTTCAGGTTTCAGGCCCCACCACAGCACAGAAACTGCACTTGTTAAAATTACCTGCTTCTTGCGTCAGATCAAGGGTGCATCTCATTGCTAGTTTTACTTTATCTTAGTACTGCGTTCGACACCATAGATCATGACATACTCATAGATCGATTACAAAACTATACAGGTATTCAAGGGCAGGCTCTAAGATGGTTTAGATCCTACCTGTCCGATCAATACCATTTTGTTTTTTTTTAATGGGGACTCATCTCATTTATCACCAGTAAAATATGGAGTTTCACAAGGATCCGTCCTAGGTCCCCTTCTATTTTCAATATACATGTTGCCCATTGGTAATATTATTAGAAAATACGGAATTAGTTTCCACTGTTATGCTGATGATACTCAGCTATATATCTCAACGAGACCAGATTCATTTTCGAAATTATCTAAGCTAACAGTGTGTGTTAAAAATGTAAAAGATTGGATGACCAATAATTTTCTCTTATTAAATTCGGATAAGACAGAGATATTAATGATTGGACCAAAAAACAGTACACAAATCTTGTAGATTACAATTTGAACTAGACGGATGTACTGTTACTTCCTCTACAGTCAAAAATCTGGGTGTTATATTAGACATTAGAAAAGCTCGTTCGTGCATTTGTGACCTCTAGACTGGACTATTGTAATGCACTTCTAGGTGGTTGTCCTGCTTCTTCAGTAAACAAGCTACAGGTAGTCCAAAATGAAGCAGTTAAAGTCCATACCAGGTCAAGAAAGTATGATCACATTACCCCAATTTTACAGTCTCTGTACTGGCTACCTATTAAGTTCTGTATCAGTTACAAATGATCATTACTTACTGTACCTATAAGGCTCTATAAGGAAGTTGTGGCCTAATGGTTAGAGAGTCGGACTCTTAATCGAAGGGTTGTGAGTTTGAGTCTTGGGCTGGCAGGAATTGTAGGTGGGGGGAGTGCATGTACAGTGCTCTCTCCACCTTCAATACCACGACTTAGGTGCCCTTGAGCAAGGCACCGAACCCCCAACTGCTCCCTGGGCGCCGTAGCATAAATGGCTGCCCACTGCTCCGGGTGTGTGTTCACAGTGTGTGTGTGTGTTCACTGCTGTGTGTGTGCACTTTGGATGGGTTAAAAGCAAAGTACGAATTCTGAGTATGGGTCACCATACTTGGCCGTATGTCACGTCACTTGTCACTTAATGGTTTAGCTCCTGCGTACCTAACTAGCCTTATACCACGTTACAATCCATCACGCTCCCACAGGTGCCAAGGTCACAAAACGCTGGAATTTTGGTAGCTCCTAGGATAGCAAAGTCCACTAAAGGAGGTAGAGCTTTTTCACATTTGGCTCCCAAACTCTGGAATAGCCTTCCTGATAATGTTTGGGGTTCAGACACGCTTTCTCTGTTTAAATCTAGATTAAAAACGCATCTCTTTCGCCTAGCATTCAAATAATGTATCTCTTAAATTGAGAGTGTAGTTGCATCTGATCAAATGCGCATTCTTATTCTTTAGCTTGGGTTAAACTAATAAATTTTACTTTGTTGGAATAGCAGCTATGCTAATGATGTCTCTATTTGTTTCTATGTAACTAGGATTTACACAAGCTCCAGTCAGGATCCAGAACACCTGAGATGATGCTGAGCCCTCAGAGGACCCCAGATGCTAACCCTGAATCAACAAACAGAATAAAAAAAAATTTGTTACAAGTGTGACTGCATCATATAATAATTGCTGTTAATAATGTTCATCGTTTGGCTGACTACATCTTGTATTAATTTTTTCAAAGAAATCCTGTCATACCTGCACAAACTGACAGTCACCACTTATAAGCTACTACTAAATATTGTAGAAACATAATTTGCTGTAAAGTTGCTTTGTAACGATTTGTATTGTAAAAAGCGCTATACAAATAAACTTGAATTGAATCGATAGCACAATGCAAATATTCACTTTGCTTTTGTCATGCACACACAATAAATGTGTGAGTTTACTTACTTTTTTAAAATTCCTCTTCTCATTAATGCTATTATATTGTTCATTCAGACTGATTTGTAAATGCACACAAACACAAGAGGCATGATTTATTGCATTAACCAATCACAGTGGAACGTAACAATCATACTGCAATGGACGCATCGACTCCTACCACGTCACTTTCCCCCATTAATTCTCAATTACCCCCTCCAAATTCAAGGCATGCTACGGGGGTCTGTTAAAACTCAATGGGCTCAGGGGAGGCGAGAGAGACGTGTACTCCTGCTGTAAATTTACCTGTTAGTGTCGCTGCTGGACAATGTTTCTTAAGAAAAACTAGTGAATTATACACTCTTTAATTTTATATTTTGTAATATTGGCATTGTTTTGTTTTTATCCTATAATATTTTCCTCATCCAATACTTTGAAGAAGCAATGAAACTCCCCTATTGTATATGTTACTAGTTAATGCATTACTTAAAAATTAACAATATTTTACAGGACAATCGTGGTTAATCTTTCTATCTATCTTAACAGTCGAAAAATATTTAACATTAAAATTAACGTCTTTAAACATAAACTACTGCACACAGTCTTGTTATTAAAACAACACTAAAACATCAGAAAAGTCACCATCAGTGGTCTGACACCACTATTCCCAAACCAAACATGTACAACGCATTAGGAGTCTGTACTTTGTGATTAGTAGTTGAGCCATGCAAAATGCTTTAATTGCTCAAGGATATTAACTGAGATTATTAGCCATGATTAAAGTAAGAAAAGCTATCATCATAACTGTGTTAAAAGAAATGGTCTTAATCTGTACTATCTCCAATTCGTCTCAGCAAAAAAGATCCAGACGTGTGTGTTCAGAATGATCCCCTCTCTGGCATTCATGTCTTGTCATTTGCAAGACAGTTTTGGCAGAACAATACGAGGACATATGAGCCATGATGAAGCGCTCGTGCAGTAACAAATACAATGCAGACACTGATGCATTCAGCCACCGGGATCATTTCCACTCGCAAATGGTCATTGTGTCCTTGAGAACATATTTAATTATTGCACTTTTTTTGACATCGTCACAGCCATTTCCACACCCACTCTTATGATCCTCCGCTCCCTCGCTCACACATACACAGCTCTAAAGCTTTTAACACTTAAATGGTGTAAAATATTCAGATTTAACCTTGACTGCGATACAGGCACTGTGCTTTTAAGCAAAGCTCTGTACATAAGCAGATATTAAAAGAGCTCTCCGTATGACACCAAGCCTCCAGATGCAGAAAACCCTGTAATCCAAATCTAAACTTTAAACAGGACAGCGGGACATTCGCATGTAATACCCTGCATTACTCAAGGCTATTGTCTAAACTGTTTCTCATGTCTCAAATGGAAAAATTCAGAAGACTGGCTTTCGTAACTTGTCATGGAGGATGATGAAATGTTTCACAGTTCACCTTCAAACAGATTTCTTTGTTTCTGTAACTGGTGTGGAATATAGGATATAATTTGGGTTATACTAAGCAACATTGTTAATATTGTGATGATTGCTATGTGTTTTATAATTATATTTAATAAGCCTGTGATTTAGAGTTTCAAAACGATGTTAGAGTTGGAAATATTGATTCAACTTCGTTGGTTGACTCAAAAAGAGTTTGCAAAATGAAGGGAAAACAGATTTTTTTTATGTATTGTGATTTACTTATTTTATTAAATATACAAAATCTCAATAAAAAGAAAAATATTTAGTTATAAAAAAATATAATAAACCAATGAAAAATAATATTTATAATATCTAACATTTTATTAAAATACTGTATATTATTTATCATAATATAATCATTTTTTAATGTAAAACATGGCAATGATGCTGTAAAATTTGGTTTAAAAAAAGTGTTTATTGTCAAACAAAACTCTGTAATCATCCATCAAAAACCAAAATACTAGAGACTTAATTTGGCACATAATGTTGTTCTAATTGATTTATTATCTGGCTTATTGATCGATCGATTGTTTCTTTAGTGATTTATACACCGTGGCCAAAAGGTGACACTGTTAATTTTCTTTTGTAATTTGACTAATAGCAGTTCTTTTGAGACTAGTTAAGGGATTGGTTCACAGGCAGCTTTTCAAACAGCTGATGGCTGTCTCTAACAATTCCATCTCCGCTGCGCCGGAGCGCTGCGAGTCCTGACAGGCTAGAGTGTAATGTGTGACAGATCGCACTTTGGGGACCCGGTAATCACATTTCCATCGGCCATCAGCTGGATCTCGGTGGGACATCCTCAGAAAACCGCCTGTGATTCTATTTCCACAATCTGGAGGAGCACGTGCAGCTTAAACACAATGTCACAGCATTTCTGAACAACAGAGTTCAGAAATACAAATAGAAAAACAGACACTTTTTTTCTCTGACAGCCCACTCTTGAAGACAGGTTTGAATATATATTGCATCTATGCATCCACCTAAAATATACAAAATGCACTAAAATTTGATTGGTTGAGTCACATTTGTTCAACTTAAAATGCTACTCTAATTTACTGAAATAAAATTAAAGTGGTTGGTGACATTTTTAAAATGTTTTTAAAATGTTTTTGTCTCTTAAGTTAACCAATGTTGCATTTATTTGATAAAAAATTACAAACTAAAATAACTGTTTTCTAATTTGATATGTTTTAAAATGTAATTCATTCCTGTTATTCTTTTTTTATTCTTTCGGAAATCACTTTGATATGCTGAATTTAGAAACATTTCTCATTATAACCCATGCTGGAAAATAAATAAATATCATACGATTTTTGTAATTTTAAGATTTTTTTTTTTTTAAGTTCATAATAATGTCATTTATTTTTATATGTATTATGTAATATGTGAACCTAGACCACAAAACCAGTCATAAGAGTACATCATCTAAAATCTGATAATTACTTCAGATAAATAAATAATCTTTCCATCGATGTATGATTTGTTAGGATAGGACAATATTTGGCTGAGATAAAACTATTTGAAAATCTGGAATCTGAGGATGCAAAAAAATCTAAATACTGAGAAAATCGCCTTTAAAGTTGTCCAAATTAAGTGTATATTGTGCAATGCATATTGCTAATCAAAAATTAGGTTTTGATATATTTACAGTAGGAAATTTTAAAAATATATATATTCATGGAACATGTTCTTTATTTAAAACCCTAATGATTTTTGGTATTAAAAAATCAATAATTTTGACCCATACATTGTACTGTTGGCTATTGCTAAAAATATACCTGTGCTACTTATGACTAATGATTTTGCGTTCCAGGGTCACATATATTGTTTTTGTAATATAATGGCTCGACTTATACTTTTTATTGATTTAAGGTTTCCTTGCTGAATAAAAGTATTAATTTCTTTCAGAAATCAAATCTCAATTAGAACATCAGTGTCTTTTGCAGTTGTTAGCATTTTATATAAACAATGTGAGGTTATGCGTTACAGTGATTTTACCATAGTAAAGTTACTATGAAGTTAGACACTCCACTTCATGGTAAACAATGTTAACATAGTTTAACTATGGTAAAATCCCTGTAACACTTGGCCTCACATATAATATATCATCATCATCAAAATGAAAGAAATGTGAGCCTATATGCCTAATAAATCTAATTAAGCACCTATTAGACTTTTGCCAAATACCAATTTACCACAATCTATAGCACATTTCAGCTCTGATTCACATTACATTACATACTCCTTAGCCAATAGAAGAGGATATCAGCTCATGACATATGTGGTGTTATCTGTCCATTAGCTTATATTTGCAGAGACACTCACCACCGCTAAAGGAGACAGAACCTTGAGGGAGTCGTGGTGTCTTTATCAAGGTTAAGTAGCTCATTCAGTAACAGAGCAGGCTGACAGAGTCAGGAGCCAGCGTGGAGCTCGCGGCGTGAGCCCCCAGCACCGCGCACCAGCGGTGTGGCTACCAGGCAAATGGCCTTTAGTTATTCTAACGGTACTATCCATCATAACATATGCTCTCCCCAGGATGCTTTCTTTAATGAGCGATGACTTCTTCATCTGCCTTATTTCAGTAAGATGAACCAAAGGAAGAGAAAATCAAGCGAGGCAATGTGAGTGAGCGCTGTGGTTGTGCCGTGTTTTAATCTAGAGGAATATGTTTCTGCTAGCTTCTTAAAAATAACTTCAGGTAAGTAGTGAAACGAATGAAATGATTAAGTTGCCTTAAAAAGGGGGACAGCTTTGAAAACTGTATATCAAGGGCAGGGTGATTAACCAAAGCTTGAAAATGATTACTGGACCCAATCCCAGGATGGCACGGAAGCCACCGAACGACTTAGAGAGTGTGTTTGTATGATAAATACACTGGTGCCACTGACCTCATGGTGGCCATTAGTTCTGTTGCATCCTGGGAGCCTGCTGTGAGCTTGGCACAGCTCTGGTTGGTGCTCAGATAGACTCAGCTCCATCATCCAGCCTGACAAAGATGGCTGACACCAGGGCCAGTGCCCATCCAGCCCATCTGTGCCCAGGTGCCCACTTTAGCGGGGCACTGCGGGGGACCCCAAGAGAGTTCAGCTCCTCTGACACTACACCACAGTGTCATTAGAAAGTCACTAAGGAGTGAGGGCTAAACTTAGCCACAATGAAGTGGCCATACGTGCTTTGGCCCATTTAAAGTGTACTAGAGCCACGTTTTCTGTTTTGCAGGAGCAGAGGATTTTAAGACGGTTCTAACAGTTCAATTCTGAGCCATGACAAGAGGCTGTGATAAATGGATTGTATTATGATAAGTGTGATGTGGGAAAGGTAAATTATTCTTTATGTCATCAATAGCGGTTCACCTCTGAAGTATATAATGATGGACTGCAACTGCAAACCAGATAAGTCTGATTGCTCTTGAAATATCAGCAAACCACTGATAACCAATCAAATATGAGAACTGAAACAAATGTTTCTTTAAGATACACTGCTTCAAAGGTTTGGGATCAGTAAGATTGATTTTTTGAAAGAGAGAAAGAAAAAAACAAACATTATTATTCAGCAGAGATGCATTAAATTTATCAAAAGTGACAGTAAAGACATTTATAACATTACAAAAGATTTCGGTTTCAAATAAATTTTGTTTTTTTTTACTTTATTTTAATCAATGAACCCTGGAAATTAAATTTATCTTGGTTTTCTAAAAAAAAAACTACATAGCACAACTGTTTTTACCATTTATAATAGTACAAATATTTCTTGAGCAGCAAATGAGCCCTATTTGGATGATTTCTGAAGGATCGGAGACACTGAAGACTGGAGTAATGGCTGCTGAAAATTCAGTTTTGCATCACAGGAATACATTTTTAAAAATATATTAAAATAGAAAACTGTTTTTTTAAAGTGTAAATTTTCCACAATATTACCATTTACTGCATTTCTGATCAAATAAATGCAGCCATGGTGACCTTGAGAAACTTTCCCGACCCCAAACTTTTTAATGGTTGTGTACACTGCAAGCAAGCATGCTTCTCTAAACTGACCTGATACATGTTGGTCAGCATCCCCACAGCACACCGTCTCTCTAGGAACAAGCAGTCCTCCACAGCACTGAGCTGAAGCCATCATAAAGACTCCCCCCACAGCAGATCTGCCCGGCTCCCGATGAAAGGACTCCCACCACAGCATGAGTCCCCGAGACCAACAGATACACTCCATTCCACAGAGTCTGGACAACAGACCTCTCCTTTAAACACATATAGAACAATCAACTAAAGTATGTAATCTAAAACAAAAGAATGTTTCAAAAAAGGAAAAAAAAAAAACATTGAGGCTTACATTTTACTTAAATACTTTATTATGTAGCCTA
Source organism: Carassius auratus (assembly GCF_003368295.1). Classification (NCBI taxonomy): domain Eukaryota; kingdom Metazoa; phylum Chordata; class Actinopteri; order Cypriniformes; family Cyprinidae; genus Carassius; species Carassius auratus. The sequence goes on from NW_020524617.1 coordinate 12,919, forward strand.
ACTTGCTGAATGCAGTAAATACCTGGTGGGACCAGTATGTAATATCCTCCACAACATTGCTGTTGAGACAGAAGCTGGACAAACTGACCTCCACAACACACACTCCCAGAATCCTTGGAACATAACGCTCTTCACAACACTGATGAGAATGATTTAGGCTGTGAACAGTCCCTGCACAGCATACCTGCAACAATAAAACACATATAAAAATCTATGCTATTCAAATATATTGTCTATACAAGTTTTGCACTCCTCAAGGCAATTAGGAAGTTAAGAGGTGGCAATGCCTCAGCCCTGAGGGCCCGCAGAGGCACATGTGAGCGCAGGTAGAAATCCAGCCCACCTCTTCGCTCCACAGCAGCGGGCTATATTTAGCCGGACTCCACTGCCTACTTTGGCGAGAAATCAGGGCAGGATAGATTCTCTACAGCGCTGAGATGATACTCTTGTGGCGTCTGAAAAATCGGTATTGCCCTGAGCCACTGACATTGTCCTTACCGTCTGGCCCAGCTTCCAGTAGAAAAATGGCATACAGTAAATACCTCCTCTGCTGTGCCTTTGAGAGAGGGCTGAACTTTTGAACCTACCTGAACCCGGTTTATCAAACTCCTGAGAATTACAACCACTATGTGTACAGGAGGTACAAAAGGGAAGCTTGTGCATACAGTATAGTATATAATTGGCCTCAAAACACAATTTAAGCAAGAGTAAAAGTACACTGATAAGACTTAAAATTGCTATTATATGGTAAAAAGGATTATTGAAGAATAAAATGCATAGTTTTTTAATGGATGCAAGCTGGCAGTCAACTGTAAGAAAGGGGCAGGGACTAAATGATAGGAAAGTGTGGAATACATCACCAGAGAAAAATCTGCAACTCTCCAAAATGTCAATTTTTAACAAAAATTAAAAATGAAATAAAATCATGTAATCTTTCACAATAACATGCATTTAGAACACAGTGTGAATTTCCAATTCATGCTGACGTTAAACCTTTTAAATGGTCAATTTGTTTCTTAATCAGTGACATAAACTGTATTAATACTTAGAATTTACAGCATGTTTAACTGTGTTTTTGTATTAAGTATTTTTATAATTAAAATAACATTAAATTGACATCCCTTATTATAACATAGCTGATATTTCCTAGCGGTACTCATAAAGAATCAAACAAAAATCCTTTCACCAGGTGTTAAACTATGGATGATGCTGAATTCAAGACGAGCTCCATTAACACAGCATCACAACAGTGTGTCATGTTGCCTCTGTGAAATTCATTTTTCTATTATACTGCTTTACAGCTCGGAGAGCTCTTGTCCTTATCTGAGTTGTGTTCTCTTTGTGTGCTTGTCTCTAGTGTATTACTGTCTGATTTAAGCTGGTGGAGACGTATGGCCTGTGTTTGCTTGCCAAGTTGGCTGTATTTCAATAACACCAGGATGGCAGCAATTGCAGAAGACAAGTTAATCTGTTTACTGAAACAATCACAGGGACTGTACTTTATAGATAAATACTCCAATGGATACGTCACTGTTTCTTCATGGAATACTTTACGAGCAAAACTAATGATCTAAGTTTAACAATTTTAATGAGGTTTGTGAGTAGTGACCTGTGTTTGAGGCTTAAAACAGGTCTTGCCACAGAAGGCTTTTTCTGCAGGGCAGTCCAGGTACGAGCAGTGAACCTGTGGAGCAAAGGTCCTCCGTCACACGTCATATCCTCCCAGAATGCCACTGGCCTTACCAGGTGACGTCCATTCTAGTTTAACTGATCTAACACATATAGTATACAGACACAGCACAGATATTACACCTTCACAAGTATTGCCCGTCACTTGGTTTATATTGTCAGTCTGGTTTTACTTCATACTTTGTTTTTGTTACGTCACTGTCAAGGAGAAAGAAGCATGTAATATAATAGAAAATATGGTTATAATCGCCCTGTAATATACCGCTTTATACAACTTGATATACTAGAGTCAAATAGATCGTGCTGTGTAGTATGAGTTATGATATGTGTCATCTTTTCTTTTTACGATGTACTTCTTGTATTGATTTTCCTCTCCACTCATCATGCAGGAGAGCTGGCTTTCCACAGAAAAGAACCATTTTTGTTCACTACTGCTGACTTTGAAATATTGGCTAAAAAATATTGAGACCTGTATTATGTCATTGAAATAATACACCCAAGTAGGATTACAAGAATTATACTGTAATAAGCAAGTACGAAATAAACAAACAAACAAAATGAAAGAAAGAAAACGAAACAAAACAAATTTGCATCTGGTGATGGAGTTTGAAGGAACATTGCAGAAAGCGAACGGGAAGGAAAAACAAAAAAGCCATTAAACAAGCCTTTCTTCTTTCTTAACTGTAGCCATAACCTTTTGGAAATGTGCTTTTGTTTTCATCATCTTTTTCATCTCCTCTCCACACATGATAATATCCATACCGTTCTGTGATTTAGCTTCCTTTGCTTTTGGCCAGTCTCTTTTGTGTTGTGCAAAATCTCTTGTCACATACGTAAGACGTGCGGAATGACATAATTACGGTGTGCGTGGGTTTCTCTCCTCTCTTCTGCCCCCTCCCTGATGAGGAAGCTAATTGATAGTGAAGGCTTCTGATGACTTAAAGCTGACAGACCTTAGTATCTGATTAGGAATTCATGAAATGCGACAAGGCTTCCTCTTTTAAAGTACAGACATAGAATCGTTTGGAGATTACTGTGCGCCTTTAAAACACAAAATATTATTCATGATTACTTTCCTTCTGGAAGGGTGGGGGGTGGGGATGCAGCTTTGCTATAACAAATGCATTAGTATTATATTACAAAGGGTGTCATTGCTGTCCACCGTTAATCCCTCATGGAGAGAAATAACTGGAATTCATATTGGGCGGAAGCAGCGGGTAAGCCATCGGTTGCAGTACTTGTCATATTTCAATCAAAGCTTAAGCCAGCCGCCGATTCCTGTGCCCAACCCCCACATAGCACCAGAGACAGAATTAATGAATTAGCTATTGATTAAATTCCACTAGAGCAAATCTAGCGTGGCAAATAAATGAACTGTTTGGGGCATGTGTAGGCCACGGCCAGCCATGTCGGGCCAATCGATCAGTAGTTAGTATTCTATTGGGAGTGAGTGCAGCACACTGGTAATATGACATGAGGGTGGGAGACAAACACGGCAAGAAATGTGTGAATTATGGCTTATTGTGATGCTACACAGAGCCCTGGTGCCTTCAACAAACCCAATTTTTACTGTGCTTACACTGTGTTATACTGCGGCATGTGTAAGGTCATCTTATATTACTGAGATGCATGTCATCTCGGATTGTTCACTAACCACCAGTTAGCAAAATTCAATGTAAGACAACAGCAAAACATTATTCTCCAGTGCAAAACAATAGACATACAGTGAAAATAAAATGGCTAGTAGGTGTGCAGAACAAAAAACATACATTTGGACACTTTGCATGTATTACAAAGAGACTAATTTGTAAAATTACCCTTGATTGTAAAGTATATTACAGAGGTCGACTGATTGGCCAGTGTGGTATCATATATTGGTATCTGTAAATCCACTATTGGTCATCCTCTAGTATTTTATTAAATAATTGAGGTAACAATGTAGATCAGGGGTAGAGTTCAGTTACAAACCTGATCAAACACACCTGTATGTAATTATTACGTGCTCCTGAAGATCTTAATGGGCTGGTTTAGTTGTGTTTGATAAGAGTTGGAGCTGAACTTTGAAGGAAGGTAGATTTCCAGTAACAGGACTGGGCATCCCTGATACAGATGGTAGATGGACTGCTTGGGCTCACATTGTCAGCCTTTAAAGGGATGATGAATATCTTTAACCAATAGATTATCCATAACACACAGACATTCACACCACTGTCTGTGTCTGCTTGACTGACTCACCTAGAGTTAAGAACATTATTATTTTAATGTAAATTATGCATTTAGCAGATGCTTTTATCCAAAGCGACTTACACTGCATTCAAGCTAACAATTTTCTCCTAGCATGTGTTCCCTGGGATTCAAACCTCCCAACCTTGCGCTTGCTAACGCAATGCTCTACCACTTGATCTACAGGAACACAGAATAGCAGAAACACAATTATTAGTTTAGTATTTAAAATCCTTATTTATTTCATGCTATCATGTTTATTTGTTTATTTATTTATCCATTAAAAAATCCTAAAACCTTTTGATCCTAGATTTTTCATGTGGTCTCAAGACTTTTTGGACTTTTAATATATGCTAAATAAAACAATGAATTTGTGAGTTAAGATAGAAGGCCAGACCTCAATACTGTGTACAGTGAAGGGCAAGAGTCCTCCCACTTCCAGTGATCCGGTTCCATTGCTAGCGGACTCATAAAGATGTCCATCTAGATAGACTGAGTACTGTGTGACTGCACCATTTGGATTAAGAGGAGCTGTCCAGAGCACACTAACTGCTTAGGACCGCCACCTCTGGAAGAAAGACCCCTTCAGGTTTTGCAACAGAGAGAAAGCCACACTAAATCACCCAGAAGAGCCCAGTGGACTGAAGCTCTCATAAAATCATATGTTCATATTGACATAACCCCAGTGCTCTTCAAGAGCTCAATCCTCAAGATTTGTCTCTTTAACCTCTGCCCAAGACCAGGCTCAGGGAAGGCTCGAGGTCCTCAAGTCTGCAGTAGTCTCTACAAAGAGCAATACAATGACCAACAACATCTACAGAAAAAGACCTGGAGGAAAGCAGTTTTTCATTCTTTTCTTTTTTTCCTCAGACCAAGATCATGCCAGCACTAGCATAAACACAGCATATTCTACCCTTAATAGTCTCTGAAAAGGCTTTGGGCAGCATTTTTATTTCTGCCTTAGAGAAATTGCATGAAAGAGAGACAGGGAGAAAGGGATAAACAAACAAAAAAAAAGAAGAAAAAAAAGACAGGCATTTTCTTAAAGCTGATCTGTGTAATTTTTTGTTATGTTAAAATACTTTCTCCTATCCTAGCGTTTAGTGTTGAGAAGTATAAGGAAACCATTCAGAAATCATCTAGAATCTCATCTCATCAATTAAATATATCATACAAATAACAAATGATATAAATGTATATAATTATAAGTGATATAAAATTATATATATATATATATATATATATATATATATATATATATATATATATATATATATATATATATATATATATATTTGTCCCTCAGTTGTTAGTTCCAACAATAACCAATAATAAAGCAGCAGTACATATGTGTCCATTTGATGCGTGCTCCTGAGTGCACTCATGTGTATAAATAATGTAATTTTATATGTACATCAGGGAATGCTGACAGCAATACATCAGGGAGGGCTGGCAGAATGAGAAAAAGCTGAGTGTGACTCTTTCACTTTCCCTCTTGCTTTTGGGGGTTCCCACAGATGGTTTGTGGGCAAATTGAATCAGTCCTGGAGAAGAGCGCAGGGACTGGAGTGCTGCACCGGGGGCAGAGGGGGTTAACTGGGCCAGTCTGGGGGATTCTTTCTACAGCTTGCACCATTTTTGCCATCTTTTCCTTTTTTCCTCCTCTGTTTATTTATTTTTTTACTAGCTCTTCCTTTCCCATGACAAATCACACTGACTTACAAAAGAAGACCAGAGAGTCTATTTTTCAGCTTGATGTGACTCTAGTAAACAGCTATTGTGACAACTTTGTAAGGCTCTTCTGAAAGAATGTAAAAAGGGAATGATTGATAAAGCTTTTTTTTCTAAGGTGAGTGAAGTTAGTTTGTGAAAGAGAGCTGAAAGACATGAGTGTAGTGCTAATGACAGCTGAGAGATCAAATATCTGCGCAGAGGCTTTGAACAAGCCATTGGCTGACATGACGGGCAGGGGAATGAATTCGATACAGAGCAGGGGTCCTGACACTTACACTCTCTCTAAAGAACATAACTGCTGTTCTTTCTACTCAAAGCCTCAAAAAGTCTCTCTTCAGGAGACATCCTGCTAACACAAAGGTCAACAAGTAAAGAGACCACATTTGGTGATGCATTAATAGGTGGTACTGCATGTCCCTCAAAATGATGGTCAAATAACTGTTCACACTGGCTCGATTTTTTTTTGTTCATAAAAATGTACTGTCTTTCACAGCGTGTTCCTCTTTTCTCCTGGGTTTCGACACCAATGTAACAAAGTTCATAGTCACTGGAAGCGGGAACCGGCGAACATTTAACGTATTTTTCGGACTATAAGTCGCACCTGAGTATAAGTCGCATCAGTCCAAAAATACGTCATGATGAGGAAAAAAACATATATAAGTCGCACTGGACTAAAAGTCGAATTTATTTAGAACCAAGAACCAATAGAAAACATTACTGTCTACAGCCATGAGAGGGCACTCTATGTCTTCAGTGTAGACTACAGGAGCACTGAGCAGCATAGAGCGCCCTCTCGCGGCTGTAGACGGTAATGTTTTCTATTGGTTCATTTCTCTTGGTTCATGTCAAATTAATTTTGATAAATAAGTCGCACCTGACTATAAGTCACAGGACCAGCCAAACTATGAAAAAAAGTGCGACTTATAGTCCGGAAAGTACGGTAGATAAAACTTTAATAACAAAATAGATACAATAGCAAAATAGCATGAGTTTCGATAAAAACAGATTAGTGCTATTGTTAAAAGTAGTTTCTTTCAGTTAAGATCTATTGCCGAACTCAAGATGATGCTCTCGAAGAAAGATCTTCAAACTGTTATTCATGCTTTTATTACCTCAAAGTTGGATTATTGCAACTCTTTACACCTGGGTTTGGCTAATTCAACTGTAAATCATCTGCAGATGATTCAAAACGCAGCAGCCAGGCTTTTGACCGGCACTAAAAAGTGTCAGCACATAACTCCTGTGCTTGCCTCTATCCATTGGTTAAAAGTTAGATCCCGGATTGATTTTAAAACTTTACTTTTTGTTTATAAAGCTTTACATGGTCTTGGTACAGCACATTGGTTAAAAAAAAGAGTGAAATAACAAACCAAATATAATTTTTTAAAATAAGTTACTGTAGATGCACTTACTACATCAAAGCTCCTGAAATATATCAACTTACCTCTTAAAATATGTTTTTTTTAAAGAGCAGAGCAATAATTATCTACCACTAAAGATACCTTAAAAAAAGAGATACAGTTTGAACAAATACATTTCCAATAAATTAAATAAAATAAAACTAAAAGCACCCTAATATACAGTAAATAAAACAATCAAAAATAGTGCAATGAATGAACACCACTATTAAGTATTAAATATTTCTTAAAAAGGAACAAAAACTGTGAAATCAAGTGCAGGGACTCAAATTAATCAGTGAATCATTTGTTAAATGGGTTCATTTTCAGGAACTGTCTGAACTAACCAACTTCCCGATGTGGCAAATGAGACAGAAGACAAGACAAATACATAGGAGAGCTGAGAGCACATTTGATTATTAAGCAGCTACTTAGAAAAAGATGGAAAAAGTAGATTACTACTTGAAAAGGCTGTTTAGAATGCAGCCGAACTACTCAAGACATTAAAAAATGCTTAGTACCATTTGTTACTCTCCATCACTGACCAAAGGAGCAATGAGACACACTTGGATGTGACCGATATCAGTGCTCTCCTGAAGCATCTCTTTCCATATCATTTCTGCTGCTGTATTAATGTAAGACTTCGCATGGACAACCTTGTCTCCATTTGAGTTTTTAATTAACATATACACTATCATGCAGCACAGAATGATCTTTAAGTTCAACTGTTTTTAATAAGCTGCCCTTTAGGCTGTAAAATAATGAAGCTACCACTGCTTTCTCTTTGGTAAATGACCTGTTACCTTTATTTAGGAGCAAATGATATTATAATGTTTTTAATTAGACTGATAGTTGGGAGCCAGTTGTTTAGTTTGTAGTGTGTAAGGAACAGTTTAACTCACAGCCCAGTGTGTGTCTGTGTGTCTGTGTGTGTGAGTATATAAAAGGTTTGCTGAGCTGTCATCTGTTTCCTGTGCTATCAGTGCATCAGTATATTAACTGTGTGAGAGGACAGCTTAATGACTATTGATCATAGCACAGAGGTCAAGATATCAACATTTTGGTAAAGGCAAATTTTTCGGCAGCTTGTGAGGTTTGCCTTTAGAGTACTGAGGGAAAATATTCAATCAATCAGTTTTTCTTCTCATCCGTTTTTTTATCTCTGTGAGCAGAGTCTGCTGGAATGATATGAGAGAGGCATGCTGACAGAAATCACAGAAATATTTGAGGTGTTGACAGGAAGACCATAATTAGCCAATATCTTCAATCCAAATTTCATCCAGTTAAACATATAGAGATGGTTGTGGTCTAGTAAACTCCATATTTCATCTGAAACCACTTGGATTTTAAAAATCATCTAAGACGCTTTGCAAACTTTTATATTACTTGCATTGCTGCAGAAAACAAGACTCTAATTGGTAAAGACAACACCTGGTCTTTTTGTTCCTAGAATCTGGTAAATATAGTAGTTATTTACATTAGTGAGCTGATGATATATATATATATATATATATATATATATATATATATATATATATATATATATATATATATATATATATATATAATGAAATGTAGACTATTATTTCAAAAGTTTAGTCTTTAGTCCACCAACATTTTAAGCAGCAAAAACATTTTCAACATTGATAATAATAAGAAAACCATTATTGAGTATTAAATCAGCATATCAAAATGGTTTTTTAAAGGAACATTTGACATTCAAACCTGGAGTAATGGCTGCTCAAAAATCATTTAGTCATCACAGGAATAAATAACATTTTAAAATATTTTAAAATAGGAAACAATTATGTTAAACTGTCTAAAATTATTATTAATAAAACATTAACTATGACTCCTCAAGAAACTCCTGATTTGCAGCTTTTGTTAAGTTTAGGAATTTAATAAGAATAGAGATATATCGGTTGCTTTATTTTACAGTACGTGTACTTACATGTACTTATAGTGTACTTACAGTGTATTTATCTAAGAAAGTTCTGGTAACACAAGGTAACTACATGGGGTAGGGTTAGGTTTAGGGGTAGGTTCAGGGTTAGTACCTAGTTATTACATAGTTATTGTAAGTACTATAATAAGTACTTAGTATGTACATGAGGAACAGGACTGTAAAATAAAGTGCTACTGTATCTATCTATCTATCTATCTATCTATCTATCTATCTATCTATCTATCTATCTATCTATCTATCTATCTATCTATCTATCTATCTATCTATATATCTATCTATCTATCTATCTGTCTGTCTGTCTGTCTGTCTGTCTGTCTGTCTGTCTGTATTAACTTGTGTATTTATAAGAATGAGGCTGTATAATATTTAAAAAAATTGTGAAATTGCTGCATTAAAAGTTTAGTATTTATTAAATACGCTGCATAAAGTCAAGCTCAAAGTTAATCTTTTACAAAGACTGAAAACATTTAAATGAAGTCAGACATGAATCTAAATGACAGAACCTGTGATACATGGGAAACATTTGGGGGTTTTATGTTGGAGTCTTTCAGCGTATACACACAAGGAGTGCCAGAGAAAGATTAGCCGAAAACAATTTAATTCTAAGGAATATTTGCTCAAAGTATCTTTGAACAGCATTAAAAAGATGGCATCGGTGCACAAAAACAGTTTTGTACACAAAGCAAAGTTTGCATTAAAGCTAATTTCAGTAATCTCACCTGCTAAGGCCTTTATCTTCATGAAACAATTTGGTTCCTGCGTAAACATTGTACCACAGATTCAAATCTTCAGGGGGACGGGAGGCCAGGGGCTGCTGGGTTTTCCGTCTCAACAGCTCAAATCTGAGGGCAGCGGAAACAGCCAGATAATCAGAGCCCGCTCTACTCCCACAATCCTCCTGCCATTTCACCCGCACCGCTGTTTCGCTGGGTTTGTGCTTTTGTCTTTTCTCTCTCTCTCTTTCTTTCTCCCTCAACAGTAATGCTAATTTTGCCTGTAATCAGGAGAGCTCAGCTTAATGTGCGCTTTATAAGCCTAGTTAAACAAACAGAGCAGCAGCGGGAAAAGTAGTCATGAATTTTAATCATCCTCTGTGAACAGACCTTTATTTACCACCTAATCAGCTCAAAAACAGACTAAAATATACAGTGAGAAAGAACAAGAACTTTTACGTTGTTCCTCACTCTTCACAACCTATGGAGACACTTGCAGTTCTCATTTAAAATGGCAGAGTTATGGATTATTCCCAAGAGATTTTACAATGAAATAAAAATAAATAAATAAATAAAAGAAAGAAATACATTTTACTTCGAAAAATGTAAACATCAGTTTCAACAACAATTTTACAGCCATACGCATACACTTCAAATAAACAAAAAAAGTAAACAAACAATATATATTTTACTATAATTCTACTACCACAACAACAACAAAAAAAACATTTTACTTTGAAGAATGTAAACATCAGCCATATGCATACACTTCAAAATAAATAAATAAATACATTTAATTAATTACACTACTTAAATGTGTTTCAGAATACTAAGGTATAAAATTAATTGGTTACCTTATGTTGGGCCATTCGGTCTTGATGGGAGTTGCCATGAAAAAGCCAAGAAATATTCACTGATTGCCACAACTGACAGGGATGGCAGACCTTCTGGGATTGTGGGTAATGTAGTTACCAGTGTTGGAGGGCTCTCAGTGCAGCCTCCGACATGGCCTCCACCTCCTGAGCAGGTGAGGATGATGATGCTATAGTTGGTGTGGTAATTATATTTTTGAGCACAGATGTATTGGTGTGTGAGATGCATGAATCAGGCATGCAGATCTCATACGGCTTAACTTCTCCATTGGGTATGAGTGGAGCAGTCCATGTAACCAGCAGTAAAACACAGGATACATCTGAACCGGTTAGTATCACTGTAGAACTTGACATCAGAGTCTAGCAGTGTTCTGGTGGTCATGTAGTTATAAACTAAAATGGTTTCACAAGCGTGTCTGAGGCTCCAAACAAGGGCCAGAGTCCAGCGCAAAATCACAACACATCATCTCAGGCTTTTAGATCGATGAGTTTGTGGAACCGACGTCATGTGATGAAGCGAAGGCACCCTGACTTTGACCCAAGACAGAATATTCCTTTCATTACATTTAAAAGAGGCCTCAGCCCCTGGAGATCATAATGAAATCCTAATGGAATTGCATAGGAAACGCTGCTTGTTGCTGCTATATACTGTCTCTGGAGCAAGGGAGGCATCAGCTTTTGGCGGACACATTAAACATATTGTGCGTGCCTGGGGAGAGGAGATGAAATGGTAGATTGGATAAATGTTAGAGTTAGGATTAGTTATGATAGAAAATGTAGAATAATGGATATTAAAAGGTTAAGCAGGAGTGAAGGCTGTTTTAGAAAGCATTTTTAATCCAACTTAATGTTAAGATAACCTACAGCACATACACTTTTTATTTTATTCGATCTAATACATTTTTTTTGGACGTTGTGGTGGTGTTGGGGGGGGGGGGGGGGCGTGTTGCTATGCTAACAGAGACTGCATTTATCTGCCCCCCCACCCAAAAAATTATCTAAATAATACAGAAATAAAAAAAATAGCACTGTAAAATATTATTAAAATTAAAATGAATTTTCTATTTTAACATATTTTGAAATGTAATTTATGACTGATGGCAAAGCTGTAATTTTAGGCAGCAATTACTCCAGTTTTCAATGTCACATGATCCTTCAGAATTCTTTCTAATATGGTGATTTTACATTTACATTTAGACATTTAGCAGACACTTTTATTTCAAAGCAACTTACAAATAAGAAGCAATCAAAATCAGCAAAAGAGCAATAATATGCAAGAACCATTACAAGTCTTGGTTAGTGTAGCAAGGGTTTTTAAATGATATTTATACAGTATAATAATGTAGGATATCAGACCTGAATCAGATGCTTTAAGATTCGATCGAGAGCATGGTTGAAATATGAGGAGCTGAATTTCACAGAAAGGCTCAAGACACAGGATGTTTGTAAATCAAATCTGCGCGCCAGCCAGTCTAAAGCAAGCTAACCAACCAACTCTTTCACAGAACAGCTTTCAACATTAACACCATAAGGAAACATTGACATTCCATCTCAGAAAGGAGATTGTCAAATTTGGGGCAAGTAATCAAGATTGATGGTCAGAAAGATGCACAGCATGACCATCACATGTATATCCATGATAGTAATCGATTACAAGCTCTTTGGATTGACTTCCCCCCCACCTAAAAGAAAAGAACCAGACTGAAATTCCTTTAAGGGGACGTTTTAACCTCTGGTTGTAGATGCAGATGTAGATGCACCAAGATTAACTCAAAAAGACTTACCAACGTATATCAGTCCATTGCTTAACTCCATATCATATATGTAACCCACACATTTGCCTATCATGTTTCTGATCACTTATTGTGTCTTTTTAATAACTTTTGAATAGCTTAAGGATTCATATTCATGTTTAGTATGTGTGTGTTTGAATTTTCTTGTTTAAAACGTTTCTGCAATCAATTATTTGTCAAATGTATTATATTCTTGTTATAGGAATCATGTCCAAAATTATACCCTGCAAGAGAGGGAAAATTCGGACCATGTGATTGATAAGATAACATGATTGATGAATGGGCAATAGAAACATCGCAACACCTCTAGCAAAGACAATATTGGTCAAGACAGCATTTGAGGTGTGGACGAAAGGCCAGTTTAAATATTCAGGACACCATAAAATTTAACTTTTAAATTTAGCTCTTAGCTTTGGCTTTTAGCTTTTAAAATTAGTCATGCCTGCTTCTAGTTTTAGTTCTTCGCTTCTGCTCTAAGCCATGCTTTTTGTCATTACATTTTGTGTTCTTTGAGCGCGGTTCCAGCATGCTTCGGCCTGCACGCCCACTGCTACTTAGACATGATGAGAGGAAACACCACCTAGTCTTGTAAAACTTTACTTCTGTTCTTTTACTTTAGTTTCTTTCCTTTTCCGTTGAGAGTTTCGTGTTAAGAGTTAAGTTTTGTAATGCTGTGTCTGACCTCAAGTGCACGCTTAAAACTACAACCAACCCACAACTCTGCGTCTTCAGACAACTCCCAACTACGGGCTTCCCAAGACGTCACTTCAACGACTACTGAACTTCCAGCCAATCAGCAACCTTGAGAAACCCCCTTTTCAAAAAACAAAACAAAGGGAACCCCTGTACACAGGCAATGCAAATAACTTACCTCCAGACTCTGTACTGGTGTATCTAATATAATTCTAACCTCATTGAGGAACTCAGTTCATGGTTGTTCATCTCTATGCAATTTCACATATTGCTGTAGGATTCTTTCCTAACTTTCTCTCTTCCTGCAACTTGTGTGAACGTGTGAGTGCATGTGCTTATGTTAGATTCATTCATATGTCTTAGATTTATCTAATAAAGCTTTATTCATATTGAAAAGAGAGGTATCTTGTGTTATGTGCTTACAAGTTAATGTCTTAAACTTCCGATCTTGTTATAGTGCTAATCAATAGTGTTTTGACTATAATTTTGATATTAATTTCCATTGCAGAGTTGGTGTTATACGGCTCATTCAATGAATCGCTGGCCGTCTCAGTGATCAGCCGTAAAACAGTGATTCTGTCCAAATTCTCTTTAAACATTTAATGATTCTCTTTGAGGTAAATTTATAAAAAATTAAAAATAAAGCAAGTAGACAGAATAGTAAAATAATATAGTGCAAGTGTTGGCGGATCAAATTTTTTTTTTTATAAAAAAAGAAAACAAAAAGATAAAATAGAATTAGAATAAAAAGTACTAGGATTTAAGTTTTTTAGCTGTCTCCTAAAGATGGCTAAGGACTCAGCTGCTGTTATGCCTGTCAGCTTAGAAACGTTAACTTTGTTAAACCCAACCATACATTGTGCACAGTGCAATGTGCTAGAGAGTTCCAAATCATCTCCATAATGGTCAGTGTGCTGTCCTGGTAGGCAGTTGTCCTCGCAGGAACAGTTATAGGCAGCATGGCATCTCACTGAAATGAAATCATTAACACTTGCTAACAAAGAATTTGCTGTGAGCGCCACAGAGACTGCTAGCATCTTTACAGCAATTTAATATAGCATATGCTAATGTGAACAGTTGTTTTTTTGGCTTTTACATGTAAAAGAGTTCTCATCCACTTATAAACAAGTGCAGCAGTTAACAAATTAATGAAATAATAACGGTATTACAATACACTAAACCTGGGGTTAGGGGAAAATGAATAATTCAAGCAAGTTTATGCAAATGCTGCCTTTGTTTGAAGTGGTAAGCATTTCTGTCCATGTTTCTTGGCACTAGCACACAACAAATAACAAAGAGAGAAAGAGAGGAGGTGCACGGGTGTATTTACACACTGCAGGATCTAAGCTGCAAAGCTTGTTTGGTTACATTAACGCCCCTTAAATCCAACTTGTAAACCAGCCAAAAGACTGCAAGCTACCTAGCTCTCTTGAGTATCGTGTCTGTTGAATTACAGGGATGTCTACGCAGTTTGCCTTGAAACACTCTACTTTGTCAGTGTTAATAAGGTCTTGCATGCTGTATGTATCTTGCAGACAAAATAAAGAAGAACAATCTTTAAAGAGTTAGCTAGATGACCAAGGGCACATTCATGAGGGCTTCCCACAAATCTCTGACACTCTTAATTGGCTGTTCCTTAATAACCAACTTTGGAATGACCTGGAAACCATGCGTATCAATGTTCTCATAGCATGAGGGTGTAACTGGAATAATGATGGATGCTCTGGGTGTGGCATTAATGGGAAGAAATACAGTAGCTTCTCACTAACAATCACAGCAAAGACCTCATTTGCACCTCATTGGTGAAAAGGCGGCATACGGTACTACATCCTGCTGACAAGAGGGTTGGACACTACTGAGGGACACCCAAACACGTTCATTTAAGGGATAGTTCACACAAAAATGAAAATTACCTCATGATTTACTCACCCTCACGCCATCCAAGGTGTATATGACTTTCTTCTTTCAGATGAATACAATAAGAGTCATATTAAAAAGATGCCCTAGCTTTTCCAAGTTTTATAATGGTAGTGAATGTAGTTTGAGATGTTGAAGACCAAAAAAGTGCATCCATCCTTCACCAACAGTACTCTACACAGCTCTGGGGGGTTAATAAAGGCCCCCTGAAGTAAACTGATGCATTTGTGTAAGAAAAATTTCCATATTTAAAAGTTTATAAAAAGTAATTTGCCTAACTGTCATACGCGCATATGCAAGAGAGTAGCATTCCAGCGGATGGCATAGGACGTAGGCATAGTGTAGTGGTAACAAATTAGAAGTACAAAATGAGGATTGGAAAACAATGTCTTAGATTTACAGTATATATAAACCAAGAGGATATTTAGCATAGAATAGTAGAATATTATCACTGGAGCTTACATTACGTCATCCGCTGGAACGCCACTCTTTAGTGAACGCATTTACAACAGTTAGAGGAAGTTAGAGATGTTTTAAAAAATTATATTTTTTAGTGATGGACAATGATAAAGGTTTTTGTGTAAATAATATTTGTGTGTGTACTGAGTATATTTATTATGTATATATAAAAACACACATGCATGTATGTATTTAAGAAAAATGTTATGTTTTCATATCTTTTTTTTTTCTTCACAAACGCATTAGAAGGCAGCACATGGAGTCATGGGGAGTACTTTTTATGATGGATGGATGCAATTTTTTGTGCTTCAGTATGGTGTGGGACTTTGAGAAAAGAGTGCAGCCGGCTGCTGTGCAAGCCTCCACCTGTATGGTGTACTGCTGATAGGATGTAAACTGAGAAAGAGTGTGGCTGGTGCTGTTTCCTGGCACACTGGCACTTAACTGGAGGTTTTGGCAGATGTAATAATGGGTGATGATGCCGTTGGGCTGGGATGGAGGAGATCAGGAAACAGAACCACTTCTGGGTTGGATGTCAGAGAGGACAGGTGGGTCAACAGATCCAGGCCATGAAGAAAGAAGAAAATTTATATGAAATAAATAACATAATTAATATACAATAATTAAAATAAATAAATGAACCAATCATTATTTTTTGCTAATACATTTTTTGCCACTAGTGGTGAATAAAACATAAACACACGTTTTTTTATACTGACAAACAATATTTTTTATCACCTAACCCAACCCTGACCCTAAGCCTTGTTTATGCATTGTTATGCTTTCAGATATACAATATTTACTATTTAAAAAAAAAAAAAAAAACTTTGGTTTAACTATCCTTGTATTGACATTTGCTGTACACCTACAATGTAGCATAAGTACACACGCACACACACACACACACACACACACACACACACACACACACACACACTTGAAGGATGTAGTTTAGTAAATAATAATATCAAAATCATTATACATTTTCTTATTATATTTTAAAGTAATACAATATTTATTTATGGATAAAACTAAGCTAAAATTCTAAAAATAAAAATTAAATTGGTATAAAATAATTATAATTATGAATAACAATTATATAAAAAATGTAAACACTGAAATTGATTATGGATTTATTATTGTATAGATTATTATCATTATTATTAGTTTTAATTAAAAAAATATTCTAACAATAATACATTTCACTATGGATTATATTTAAGGATTTATCATTTATAATAATACAATAAAATAATAATATTGAATGTAATAAATTTACCAATAAACTTTTAAGATATATAATATATATCTCCATTCACTCATCTATCCATTCATATATCCATCTATGCATGAATCTTATTGTATCAATTAATTTAGTTTTTAAATGATCTGAAGCAAAGGACTGATGAGTCTGGTCGATCTCCGTGATCTAGAGAGATGCAGCTCTGCTCTGACAGCACAGCATTGAGACTGACAGCACAAGGACACAGTCTGATTGAAGCAGCCTGATTCTCTGGATTAAAATGTAGAGCAGGCGGTGTGCAAATCAGCTCATTTGCCAAAGAGGACGGAGTCAGCCACTGCATATCCCAAGCAAATATGAAATTATATTTATGGATTTATTCGTTGGGGTGATGCGGCTAAGGGATATCAGCGATGTTTGAGGCGAACCTTTGAAGGGTCTGTAGTGAATTGGAGGAAATCACTTAAGTTTCCTGCCCAGTCATTTTCTCTGAGTGCTTACAACAACAGCCACCATGGAAGCACTAACATCAAGAAATCCTCCATGGATCTTCAAACTCGGACAGCTTGGGTCATTTTCATAATTACACATCCAAACATGCATATACCAAAAAAAAAAAAAAAAAAAAAAAAAAAAAAAAATACATGCCAGCATCCCCTTGCATTCCCTCTCTCTCTCATGTCTGCCAGTATCTCCTTGGTTATGACTGGTATGAAACAGAACAATTATATCTACACCTTTGCAACTTACTTTCTTCTGATGGACACAAAATGTATTTTGGAATGCTGGGGTGTAAACAACATTAGATGCCATTGATTTTGTATAAAAAAAAAAATTTAATAAAAACATCATCTTTTGAGCAGATGCATACTTGGCATCATAACAATGGCAAATGCAGCTTTGTTAACACAGCCGAGGCCGAAAACCTAAGATTACCCGAACACCTTCTTTTGCTGCTTTGCAAGCACTGGCATTTCCTTCAGGAAAATCAAGAAAATAGTATTTTGATGATTTGTCTTTATTTGCTATGTGGAGCACTGCTATTGGGATTCAGAATAATGCTGATCCAAAATGTCACATTGGTTTATTGCACTTTTTGTGCTCATTCTGTGAGGCGATATATGGATGTAGATTTACATTACAGTAATTTCCTCTACCATTTTTATGACAGAACTGTTTGGAAACTCCAGAAAAAAAAAAAAAAAAAAACCTGAAGAATGATAAGTAAAAGAGCTTGAACATTTGGTTAGATGAAAGCAGTTAGAGGTATATATGAGATGTGGTAATTGAAGTGAAGTTGTTTTGTTGCGTTTTAAGCGTCTCCTGTCTGCTCTGTAGCCTGGGCTGTCTGATTGATATTTGGGCCATATGAAAGCTCATTTGAAAGTAATGTTTTCCTCCTCCATTTACATCCCACGGTAGCACGGTAATGGCGTACCGGCAAGGGCGTGTGGATCAAGGTGACTGGCTTTCTCTCTGCCGTGCTGGGCTGCTGATGTCTCCCCACAGATGGCCCACTTTCCACCTCCCATCACCATCACCTCCCAACTGACTCACTATGTATAGAGGAGACATAACTGGCTACATGTCCGCTTTCTCTCCCCAAAGCTCAGCGGCCACCACAACAAGCAGCAAGATAATGACTTAAAAAAATAATAATAATAATGAAAAAAGGGACATGAGAGAGAGGAAGCACACAGATGGAGCAAACTCCATATACAGTGGCACCACTGAATGTTATTTTAGTGCAAAGCCCTGCATCTTATTCCCTAAGCACCCACAATTCACTTAACCAGGTGCTAAACAGCTCTGCAATGTAAATTAGACCCATTTGTGTACACTTCCATTTAAAAGTTTGGGTTCAGGATGTTTTTTTTTTTACAAGAAATTATTACTTTTATTGAGCAAGAACACATTGAATTGATCAAAAGTGACAACAAAGTCATTTATAATGTTATAAAATACATGCTGTTCATGGCTTCCCCAACAATATTAAGCAGAAAAGGTGTTCTTTACATTAATAATAAAAAAATAGGAATAATAATGATTGTTGAACACCAAATAAAAATATTAGGAGGATTTCTGAAGGATCATGTGACACTGAAGACTAGAATAAAGGGCTTCATAATATTCAGCTTTGCCATCACAAGAATACCTTTAATTTTAAAATAGATTAAAATTGAAAACAGTCACTGAAAACTGTAATAATATTTCACAATATTGCCATTTTACCATATTTTTAAACAAATAAATGCAGTCTTGGTGAGCATAAGAAGCTTCTTTAAAAACATAAAAAAAACTGCAAAATCCATAACAAGTTTTGAATGGTAGTGAATATTTTCTATTCATCATGGAAAGCAGATATTGACCAAATGAAGAAATGGAGAACAGTAGAATATACATCCAGATGTGCAAACTTTTCTGAGCTGATTCAGTTTAGAATGAAGGATGGATAAAGTGTGCCAAATTGTGAAGAATGTCGCATCTTCCCTTATAAACATTCAGAACTTACACACCTGCACCTTGAAAACTGCGCTCAGCACAGATTTTGTTCCATTAAATGATCTGCATAATTCAGACACTAAAACAACACATTCAGTAGGTGCAAATAAACACAGCTATGTTTTAGAAACCCAAGTGTGTTCATTATGCAGTCCAACTAAACGCATTGCGTTATCTAAATAAAAATAGCTTTTTTAAATAGATCAGCTTTATCATAATAACATTGGTTAAGAAATGACATCAAGAAATAAAAAGCTTTAATTCTCATTAGTCATCCCTAACCCTAACTCAAGCTTCATCCATTTTCACTTCACACAACTGGGCGCTGCTTATGATTCCGGCCCAGATTTTTCCATTCATCTACTATCTGTTATTTTTGGGGGGTAATTTTTTACTGTGTCTGTGAAGGGACCCTGCCGATTTCGCTCCCTCTCCCTCCTGATAAATAAACAATGCACAGATCTGACCTTTGGGTTAACAGGTTTTTATGCTTGCTCCACTCAGCACTCTAACTGATTCAATTACCACAAAGGTTCAGGAGCGTCCATGAATACTGAAAAAGCTCACGGCTGCCGCCACGGCAAAACGCCTGCATAGGTACTTGCCGGCAAATCCAATGTGGCTCTCAGGAGAAATTCCTTAATTGTAAATAATTTTACCACATGAGACAATCAAGTCACCTTGAAAGCGAACTACCCCTCCTTACTTCATCCCCAGCCTGCCTTCCTTCCTCGGTTCAGCCGCCCGCTCTTTCGGTCTGCAGAGGCAAAGTGTTATTTAAGCTTTACTGGTCTGCGTTAAATTCTGCAATTTGAAGGGCTGTTAAGTTTTTCAATTGAAATTTCATTTAAGATGCAGGTGCTTTTGATTTTATTGATGCTTTACTGCTCTCAGGGTACAAGCAAGAACACAGTGCAATAACAGCAGTCGGCCTCAATCAGGCATCGGCAACAGCTGTAATCTCAGGACATTTGGAATACTTAGAGAGGCCTTTCCTGGTCCACTATAAATCGCTACAGCAAAAGGGAAAACAAGAGCGGGGGCCGCCAAGCCTTAAATCACATTTATAAGGATTTGGTTAGCATAATAATAACACAATCAAGTGACAAGGAAAGGAGGGGGTAACGGGTAACGTGAAGGAAAGAGAGGATTATTTTTAGCATTGTAGAGGTCCTTGTGACAATATGATAGCTTTGAAGGTTAGCGTGGCTGATGTCAACTACGACGGATGTCGGTATGCTGCTTTCATGAAGCTGTTTAGCAGAAAGGAAAAAAAAAATAATCACAAATATTCTTTATGCAAGTTTCTTTTGGTTTTGAACTAATATTTGATGAAGTGTACACTACTGTACAGTAACTTATTTCAAGGTGAACTGCACAGCTGTGGTTGCTCTTCCTACAACATTTTTATAACAAATGGGGCGATAATTAAAGGTCTATTAGTTCAACCAAAAATTTTTATTTGTTTAAAATACTTACACTCAGGCCATCCAAAATGTAGAGGAGTTTGTTTCCTTGTGAATGGATGCCTTCAGGTTGTCCATACAGGTTACAATAGCATTGCAATTTTTCAAACAACATAGGTGGAGGGATAGAGCTGCGTGTTTTTAATAAACAAATCCAAAATCCAAATAAACAAAATCCATAATCCATAAAACACTTAAAAAAAAATAAAAAAAGTCTGCCCAAAGTTGTCCTCTCCCATTAAAATATACAACATATTTGTATAGAATGTTTTTTGATTGTTTTAAATTGTGACTCTTTGTATTTCTCTCGCGGTTGAGAAAAAATACTTTTTCACTGCAGAAAACAATATTTATGACCAGAAGTGACAGTTTGAAGTTCAAACATCTCGATGGATTTGTTCACCACACTACATGGTTTTTCACAATACATGAATTCCATTCAGTGTTGAGGATCCATTGGTGAGCAAGTGATGTGATCTGTTCTATTCTGATGAAAAAAAAAAAAACAAACACATCTATAGGTTGGCCTGAGTGAGAGTAAATTTTAAGCAAATGTAAATTTAATCCCAAAATGTAATAATAAGGTTGGTCCTACTTAAAGGGTTAATTCACTCAAAAATGAAAATTTGTCCATCTTCTACTCACCCTCAAAGCACCCTCAAAGAGGTGTATGTGACTTTCCTCTTTCAGAATAATACAATCAAAGTTATATAAAAAAATTGTCCTTGCTTTTCCAAGCTTTTCAATAGGGGTAAGCGGGTGTATGTTTTTAACAGTTCAGAAGACGTGAAATAAAACATCCCTCACATGGCTCCGAGGGGTGAATAAAGGACCCCTGCAGTGAATCCAAATATTTTTGTAAAATTAATATCCAGATTTCAAATGTAATAAACACTTTTTTCTCACTTCTGCTGACTGCAGGGAATCGGAAGACGTGCAGGCGGATGTTGTAGTTTGTCAGCACTGCGTTAGTGACGAGTACAGGGAGAGAACAAAACAAAATGCTGGTCATGAATTAGAAAGCCCAAAATGAGGATTTGTAAAGAAAAACGTTGACTGATTTCTAAATAAGCCAAGAGGAGACTGGTTTTCCTTTGTTAAAGTAAGGAAACTTTGTTTCCTTTGCTCCTAAATTTCCTAGAGGCATGTACGCATGAGATGCATACGTGGGAAGTCGTGGCTCTAATGGTTAGAGAGTCGGACTCGCAATCGAAAGGTTGGGGGTTTCTAGTCTCGGGTTGGCAGGATATATATATATACACACATACACATACATATACATATTGAGCATCGCGTTAGTTCAGTCAGGCCACATTAGTCACACTTGCATCATCTGACAGTCAGCTGTTCCTGACGTGTACCAATCCAGTCTTGACACCTATCACTTGCGGTCTATTTAAATTCCCATTCTTCAGCGTCTCTTCCATCGCATCGCTGCTTGCAATTAACTCCCTCCTCCAACCCCCACCTCCACCAACTGAACCTGTAATCCGATCTAACTTTTTTCTTTCTTTACATTCTCTTCATTGGAAGCAGCCTCCATGACATTTTTGTTTACAACTCATGTAATTGTGAATTGTAATTATGTATGCTTATAATGGTTCTGTTCTGTACCCCAAGGGGGTTTGTCTTGCTGCTCTCCCCGCTATGGACAGGCGTGTGGAGCGTTGCCCAGAACATAACCATACCGCCAACACTAACTGTATGCAATATAATTGTCATAAAATATACTTGACGGTAGTGGTCCTGATTGAAATACACACACACACACACACACACAAACACACACACACACACACACACACACACACACACACACACACACACACATACATACACATATATGCTTTGCCAAAAATGTAAAACTGTATTTAAACTGTACATGTCTTTTATACAACAGATTCACCAGGAAAAATCGTGGGGCCCAAAAAATGCCCCTCTAAATTATTTGATGTACATGTCACTCCAGCACACAGACTCATGTGCCTTACCACAGACAGAGAAGACAGCGGAAAGAGCTCTTCTACGTGGCAGAGTTTATGTTCACTGAACCGCCTGTCAAGTCTAAGGGGTAAAAATTCATGGATGGAATTACATTAAAAAGATGGTTATAAAATCTTAATGGAATGATAAAAAGGTAAGGAATGAAGGCCTTTTGAATACTTAAAATGCTCATACATCTTCACTAAAGGGATTTCTAGTATTGTTCTGACATACTGCAGCACAAAAGGAGCCAAACTTCATTTCAAGATTTCAAACTTTCCAAATACCTCTAGTTTAGAATTGCCGTCACAAAATATGTCACAGACAAAGTATGAAATTAAATAAATAGAAAAATAACCCAAAAATAAAAATAAAATCATAAAGATGGTAATTTGAATATATACATGTATTCACGATACACTGTGACTGCTCACATAGAAGTGAGCATCTTATATAGGGCATCTCATACACACAACCTATAGTGTGTGCTGCTGTGAACATTTCACACAGAGCTGGAGAACTCTCTCTAGAGGGGATTTCTAAATTAGAGATGAAGACGTGGGGGCAGACTGGGACCCTATCAAATAAGAAAAAGAGCTAAAGAAAATATGACATACGCTTTTCTCCTCCTATTTCACCTTGCCCATCCTTTCCTTTTCCTTTATCATGTGGCCGGCCACATTATTTTGAAGAATCTCCTCAATTCTTTCCTACTGTTAATTTAGTGAGGCTTTGCCAGGTACTATTTCACGTTGATGGGGCGGCTGATGATATGTGTGAGAGTGTTTATTAGCAGTGCCAGGAGCCACTAAAACGCACGCTTTCCCCATAATCCTGCCGCAGAGATCCGAATATGCCGCACTAAGGCTCTTCACAGCCCATTTCAGAAAAGAAATAAAGGGCTTTTCTCTTTAACAATAACAATCATTTCTCTCCTTCTTGGTAATGCCCACCTGTTCTCAAAGTCATCACCCCTGCCACAAAGAAAGAGATGTGTAAATAGAGCTGGAGTCAAGGGCTCATTTCTGCTGCCAGATACATGCAGATGGAAAGAAAGGAGGAGGACGGTTTTGATTTATATGGCATGCTGATTGGGATTTGACATGTTGCATATTTGGGATTAGAGTTACTTTTAGAAAAGCTGTTAATATGGTGCATGCTGGGTCATGGCAATTTGGCATTTTCCAAAAAATATGTAAACTTTAGATCCAAGATATACATTTCTAGTAATTGTGCAATTAAAATACAGTTTCTCAGTGTATTTTCAGAACGTTTTTGAATATTTGTCCTCTCCCCTAATTTGTAACTACTGAAACACTAAGTAGTAAGAATACATTTAATTGTAAGGGTTATATTGATCTATTAAAATGTTGCTTACATCTAGATTGTAAATATTTGTTTCTATTTTACAAAAAAAAGAAGAAAGAAATTTCTCAGTGTAAATCCATGACAATTAATTTTTTTGCAATATTTAAAGTGTTTATTATTAATAAGATTTGTTGTATTTTGAATTCAATTATTCTTTGTAAAAGGCAAGCTGAACACATTGACTTCCAAGTTAAGGCTTCATTAGTTTCAGTGTACATTGAACACATTTTTTTAAATATAGCATCTTTTTGACGAAACCTCCAATTTTTGGGAAGTTACAGCACATTTTCGGTAGTGCTTTGGTAGCAACCACACCACAGAATTTTAAATCACATACCAAAAAAAACAAAAACTAAAAATAAAACCCATACCTGGGATAACACCCCAAACACAAAGATGTCACTTCTGAAACTCCATCGAATATTTTGGTTGTGACAATTTTAGGTCATTTTGAACATAGCTCACCGATGCTAATCAGCACATGGTTAGCTAGTAGTAGTTCTGAACAGTGGTATACATAAAAACTAAGTGTTATGGAAAAACTGTGCTTATTTGCAGAAAAAAGGGGTGTTCGGAAGTCATGTTCCTTAAGTTACGCAGATATTTTTGAACATTTACCTCAAAATGATGAGACCCATTTACTGTTACGATCTCTTTCTGGATTGCAACAAAATAAAGGGAGTCACCACACACCACAGCTAATTAAGTGCATTTATCGGTCTATATAATGCAGAACATATAATATCAATATAAAATGGTAGTCAGTGTGTCAGGAGAAACATGTAAGTGTGTAACAAGTATGAAAGACAGTAATCCACCCAAACACAGTCCATGGATCCTCCAAGAACCTAAACCATCTCCAAAAGAATATGGATCATTGGCGGTGGTGATCTCCCATATCCCTCACATCTCATCAGGCCTCCGGTAGCCTCATGAGGAACCCAAGGTACGGCACAAACAAAGACATCTCAAGCTTCGCACAAGCCCAACCACACACACACCACACTCCATCTCTGTCCCAGTCTTTTATAGAGCGCCATGATTACTTTCAGGTGTGCAACCAATCCCCTCCCCTCAGCCAAATCACCTGTAACTCAGAAATAACTCGTTACTCGCTGGAACCGTCACACTACTCACACCTTGAAGCTATGATAGAGGAGCACACAGGAATACAATATTTCCTGATCATAAATGTATGGGTTTATGTGTCTCAGCCAATATACTAAAACATACACTGTTTTGGTAGTGGTAGTTTTATTTTTCATAAAGTTTCACATAAATGACAAATAAATTATCATTTTATATAAATTAAGCTTACTAATATTTTAAACATTATTTGGGGTTTCAATAGATAATAGAACAATTTTAATAAACATTTAATATTTGAACACAAAAATGCTTTTTAATTTTTTTTTTTTTTTTTTTTTTTTTTTTTTTTTTGTAGGGCAACAGTTTGCACCAATTCTGTAGAATGGCCAATGTACATGAACTAATATTTATTAAATACCAGTAAATAAATATCTGAAAATATTTAATCAACAGTAAATATTGATATATTTTAGGGAATTGACAAAAGACACTGAATTTCAGTCACTTAAATGCCCAAAAGTATTTAAAATTAAAATACACAGTGGTGTGAAAAAGTGTTGGCCCCCTTCTTATTTCTTATTTTTTTTGCATGTTTGTCACAATTCAATGTTTCAGATCATCAAACAAATTTAAATAGATTAGTCAAAGATAACACAAGTGTAAACAACATGCAGTTTTTTTTTATTGAATGTTTTAATTATTAAAGGAAAACAAAATCTAAAACTACATGGCCCTGTTTGAAGAAGTGTTTGTCCCCCTGTTAATACTGTGCTTTATCACACCTGAGTTCAGTTTCTCTAGCCACACCCAGGCCTGATTACTGCCACACCTGTTCGCAATCAAGAAATCTCTGCCTGATAAAGTGAAGTAGACCAAAAGATCCTTAGAAGCTAGACATCATGCCAAAAACAATAACAACAACAACAACAACAACAACAACAACAACAACAACAACAACAACACACAAGAACAATGAAACTAATTCAGATGTTCTAAAAGGCATGGCAATTTCTAACATCCTCTCAGAGGGGACTACAACCTATGAAAGATATGCTAAGCATCCATAAAGAATACTAAATACAAGCTGCAAGATAAAAAAATACAGATGAGGCGCAACACAGAATCAAAGACAAGAAACTACAAAAAGTCTAAATTAGGCTGTGAATGTTACTCTGCTCACGTAGTTCTTCTCTCAGACAGAGGGAATACTCTTCCCAAAAGCAGAAGTTGTGAAATGCTGCAAGGCATTGTGGGGAGGGGGATGTCTTTAAGCATGATAATGAAGAGGTGATGTCCATAATACGGTGCAATCTGAGTGTATGCAAATACTGGCTCAGTAATTATAATGTATGTGCTAATAGGCTGAAGTATAATTAATTTATAACTTAGCAGAGAGTGTCTGTTATGATCCTTAATATGATTCTATTACAGTAATCAGTCCAAAATGACACCAGCAAGGTCATGTGGAAGAGGCGTACCTTTAACTACTGCCCACCGGCTTTCTCTATATCTCTCTCTTGTTCTCAACACCTGCTCTTCTCTGTGGGACAAGCCTCACAGAGGAACTGTCTGACATGTGGTTAAACACAACACACTCTTTGTGTGCTGATGACTTTCTGTTGTGTTTGTAGACATTGTGTGAATGTGTGTCTGTCAATTGTGGAACTCACCGTCTTGTGCGGTAAAAAAAGAGACCCATGGGCTGCTGGTTTCTCCATGGCTGTTAGACACCAGCAGTCTGAAGTGATACTCAGTAAAGGGTTCAAGGTCCTTAACCATGTGACTAAATAGAGTCGTCTCATCGTCCATTAACCCAAAGATAAAAATAAATGTACATTTGCATTACACAGAACAAATTACAGTACACATTATATGGTACAGTAGATGTTTTTTTTTTAATAACAATTATTATGAAGCAAAAAAAAAAAAAAAAAAAAAAAAAATACATGTCCTAATCTTAAGAAATAAAGGTGCTTCACGATGCCATACAAGAACCTTTTTTGTCTAAATGGTTTCAATAAAGAACCTTTGACATCCGAAGAACCTTTCTGTTTCACAAAAGGTTCTTTGTGGTGAAAGCAGATTCTTCAGATTATAAAAAGGTAAGAAAGAGATGAATAGTTCTTTGTGGTAACAAAAATGGTTCTTCCATGGCATCGCTGTGAAGAACCTTTTAAGCACCTTTATTTTTAAAAGTGATGATGCAATTGTGTGATTAACACTGTCACTGTTTATTTTCTTTAAGAAGTCTCTTTTGCCAAGGGAACATTTATTTGATCAAAAATACAGCAAAAAACATAATATTTTGAAATATTAATACAATATTTTATTTATTTTATTTACCGTGATACATTGTTTCAGGATTTGGTTAATACATTATAATAAATAAAAACAGAATTTATTTCAAATAAAAATTGTGTAACATTTAAATTTAAAGTGACCCTCCTAGAACACTTTAGTTTAGGGACCAGTTTTCACTATTAGCTAGTTGCTTCTTAGGATAAAGACTGCATTTACATGCATTTACATTAGCAATTTTGTCAACTATCATTAGTAGACAAGCTGATAGATTCTGACCTAATATGGCTTTAAAATTATTAAAACATATTTTCTGTTAAGTGCTTAACAAATCAAATAAAAAGGGAGTTTAGGATTGAATGCAGTCATCAACTTCTATGGTTAGAATATGACATTATTCTGGTGAAAATGCAAGTGGATATTTTTATTGAACTGAAATGAAAAATAGATATAATCACGCTGCATTAAATGTCTTACAAATCCTGCTGATTGGAACAAATCTTTGCTGGTTTTTAAGCAGCATCAACTTCCACAGAGCCCCACAATCAAATTTACCATGGAGTATAATAAATAAATCACATGAACAATGAAATACATTTTAAAAGAATCCCAGGAAATGAGGGTTATATATAATACATGCGCCTAGTCATTTATTTATTACAACAGAATGAGAATTCCCCTATTTCTGATTAAATTGCAATTTGTTGTCAGGGAGCATGTAATGCATACATATTAGATAAAACATTTTTTTTTTTTTTTTCATTTTACAGAAGCAGTTTTTTCATAAGGACTGGTCAAGGCCTAGTATTTGATATTCCTGTACTTCTGCTCTACAACAGCCTAACCACTTCTTTCGTCTCTTTAGACCAAATATTCATAAATGTTTCCAAAGTCACTGCTTTTGATCATTTTGTATTTTCAGTACAAAAGAACTATTGATCACTGATGATTGCATGTTTGCAACAGTAGCAGTGACCTACATGTAGAGTGCAAAAGTGCATGTGTACATTGTAAGAGTTAATCATGGCTCACTGGTGAACTTGTGGGGAAGCTGAAGTCCTCATCTGAAGCCAGTAGCGCAGAGGTCTGGGAGCATTGTGACATGCTGGAGCAGCCAAGGCCACCTGCAGCAAGGTGGGGGTGGCAGCTACCAGCCTGGGGGGCAGGAGGCCATCTGGAGCTGTATGTGGAGAGGATGCAGAGGTGAAGTGGTGCAGCATATGCTAAGGAATATGGGTAAAAACACTGCTGGTGTTGGGAGCGTTTTAGGGGTGAGAGTCTTTGATTGCTTTGATAGCATCACGCAGTTGCTGCAGATTTGTCAGCTGCACATCCATGATGCAAATCTCCCATTCCACTCTATTGGATTGAGATCTGTTGACTGTGGAGGCCATTTGAGAAAAGTGAACTCATGAAACCAGTCTGAGATGATTTGAGCTATGTGACATGGTGCATTATCCTGCTGGAAGTAGCCATCAGAAGATGGGTACACTGTAGTCATAAAGGGATGGACATGGTCAGCAACAATACTAAGGTATTCTATGGCATTTAAACAACATTTAACTCTCAGTTGGTACAATGTGCCAAGAAAATATCCCCCAAACCATTTCACCATCACCACCGGTTTGAACCACTGAGACAAGGCAGGATGTTTCCATGCTTTCAAGTTCTTTACACCAAATCCTGACCCTACCATCTGAATGTTGCAGCAGAAATCGAGACTCATCAGACCAGGTAAACATTTTTTTCCAATCATCTATTGTTCAATTTTGGTGAGCCTGTGCAAACTGTAGCCTCCGTTTCCTGTTCTTAGCTGACAGGAGCGGCACCCTGTGTGGTCTTCTGCTGCTGTAGCCCATCTGCATCAGGGTTCGGCGTGTTCTGCGCTCAGAGATGGTATTCTGTATACCTTGTTTGTAACAAGTGGTTATACAAGTTGTTGCCTTTCTATCATCTCTAACCAGTCTGCCCATTCTTCTCTGGCCTTTGACATCAACAAAACATTTTCATCTACACAACTACCACTCACTGGATATTTTCTCTTTTTCGGACCATTCTCTGTAAACCCTAGAGACCGTTGTGTGTGAAAATTGCAGTAGGTCAGCAGTTTTTGAAATACTCAGAACAGTCCGTCTGGCACAAACAACCATTACATGTTCAAAGTCAATAAATCAAGTCGTTGTTAAAATTAGAAAATTCCCACCAAAAGCAGTTACTGTAAATGAAATGATCACAGATAATAGATTTTATGTACTCTGCTTGATTGAAACATGGATAAAAACCAAATGATTATATTTGTCTAAATGAGAATACTCCACCAAACTACTGTTATAAGCATGAGCCCCATCAGACTGATCATGGTGGAGTTGTTGCAATAATATATAGTTTTATTCTCAATGTTACCCTGAAAATAGGATACAGGTTTAACTAATTCGAAGTCCAAGTGCATGCTGCGTATTACTGATATTAACTATACGGCTCCGCATTATCGTCTGGGCAGGACTATTGTTCCAGCCACCAAAGACAGATTCACAAATAACCTGCCTGATTTATCTCAACTGTTCTTTATTACCCATAGAGACATACAAACTAAAATAAATAACTTGCAACATGGGCACTATCTTCTCTAATACTTTAGAAGCTGTTGCTCC
The DNA here is from genome assembly GCF_003368295.1 of Carassius auratus. Lineage (NCBI taxonomy): Eukaryota > Metazoa > Chordata > Actinopteri > Cypriniformes > Cyprinidae > Carassius > Carassius auratus. Next base: position 42,975 of record NW_020524617.1, read on the forward strand.
CATCAAATTGAGAAGGGTTACAACAGTAATACCCACTTTCTCAAGAAAGAAACTAATAGTCTTGAGCGCAAATGGAGAAAAAAGTAACTTGGAAGTTTTTTTTTAGATTTGCGTGTAAAAACAATATGTCCAGCTATACAGACTCTAAAAACTGCTATGGTCGTGCATATCCACAAACTCATAGAAAATAACCAAAACAATACAATTTTTTTTATTTAGTGCAGTGGCTAAATTAACAAACAACCAGATGCTACCCATTCTGAATATTATTCTTCACAGTTTAATAATAACGACTATGATTTTCTTCACTGATAAATTAGATAACATCAGAAATACAATAACAAATGTAGATTCTACAGCATCTAACACTTCAGCTTCATTAATCGCACCCAAAGATAGACTGCAGTGCTTTACAACTACTGTATAGGGCAGGAAGAGCTAAATAATCTTGTCACTGCATCTAAACAAACAACATGTTTATTAGATCCTGTACCCACTGAATTGCTGAAAGAATTCAAGCTGGTGGTTATTAGGCCTCTTATTAAGAAACCACAACTAGATTTTAGTGAACTGGCAAATTACAGACCTGTTTCAAATCTTACATTTATGTCTAAAGTAAAAAAAAAGTTGTTCGTTCGACACCATAGATCATGACATACTCATAGATCGATTACAAAACTATACAGGTATTCAAGGGTAGACTCTAAGATGGTTTAGATCCTACCTGTCTGATTGCTACAACTTTTTTTATTTAAATGGGGATTCATCTCATTTATTACCAGTAAAATATGGAGTGCCACAAGGATCAGTCCTAGGTCCTCTGCTATTTTCAATATACATGTTGCCCCTCTGTAATATTATCAGAAAATGCGGGATTAGTTTCCACTGTTATGCTGATCATACTCAACTATATATCTTATCGAGACCAGATTAAACTTTCTAAATTAGCTAAGATAACAGAGCGTGTTAAAATGGTAAAAGATTGGATGACCAATAATTTTCTCCTATTAAGTTCGGATAGGACATAGATATTAATTATTGGACCAAAAAAACTGTACAAAAAACTTTAATTTATTTTTTCGTACATTTCTGCCATATGTAGAAACATTACATTTCTGTAAAGATCGTAAAACGCACTAAACAATTCAAATTTAATTGAATTGAACATTTTCTTGAACATTTCTAAACTTGCTGTTGACATGAAATTTTCACCAGATGTTGGAAACAACCCATTTATACAAAGAAAACAATACAAATAAGCTCAGAAATTAAGTTCTGTGAAATAAAATAGATTGACACAGGAAAACAGTATTGAAAACGCTTATGAAATTTATTTCATACTTTGTACAAAGGCCTTTGTTGGCTTCAAGACCTACCGTATGGAGAAACTAGTTGTATGCATTGCTCAGGTGTGATTTTGGCCCATTCTTCCACACAAACAGTCTTCAAATCTTGAGGGTCCATGGGCCTCTTCTATGAAGTCTAATCTTTAGTTCTAGTTTTGCAGCAAACTTTAAACAAGCAATGGTGTCAATTTCTTCATCCTCCAGGAACTGCCTGCATACTCTTGCGAGCACAGGCCCCACTATAGGACATCGGGCCCTCAGGCCACCCTCATGAAGTCTGTTTCTAATTGTTTGGTTTAATCCACTACAAATTACTAATTACTTTTTTAAAACTTTAGTTTGATTACATCACTGATTACTGCATTTAAAAAGTAATTACTAATTACTGTACCTTCAAGTTACTTTCAAGTTTATTTTCTAAGTTATCAAACCTAAAAAATACAACACAAAGTGAAACTCATTTCTTTCAGTATTTAAAATTGACTGAAAAATTTATAAGTTTTATCTTTTACAACTTGAATGTTCACTTGCATTTTTACTTACACACAGACATGAAAAATATATCTAAAGAAAGCTTGAAGTGTCTATTTTAAATTAAGTCATGTCAAAAACAAATATTCTCTGATAAAATAATTCATATGAAACCAACGCGGAGTACAGTCTTTCCTGTCTGAGCTCACCAATAATGTAATCATGCTGAAGCACATTGCTTGCTATAAGAAAATCATTCTCATGAAACTAGGCTTGAGAACCACAAAATGTAAACGCCCATATCACCTCAGTAAACAAAGAAAGATTAATCAAGGTCATCGTATGGCTACTTTTCATTTTTGGAAGAAGACATGCTGTGAAGAAATAAGCCATGAATTTACCTCAAAAAAAAGAAAAAAAAAGTGATGCGACATAATCCAATGAAGGATCTCATTCTGATAAATCATTTATTTATGTTAGTGTTGTGACAGGAACTCAAACTATAATGGCAGGGAAAAATATGTGAAAATAAGCTGTAGCTTAGAATATATTACTATGCTTAGCTTCAGCTAAAGTGCTACCGTCAGACCTGGAGATCAGCTGAATGGATCTGAAAACGGTAAAACTCAACTGTATAACTCTAGGGGAGTTGGAAAATGAGCCTTTTTTCAAAAATAGTGGAGTGTTCCTTTTAATTTCATTAACACCAAAACTGATTAACAACCTCCTCTGCTACTTAACTGACCAGATCAATATCCCAGGAGTTTAACTGACTTGATGCTATACTCTAATTAAAAAGTGTTCCTTTAAATTGTTTAATTAAAAAGAATAGCTGAACACAAGTTCCCAAATAAAATATATATATTTTTTAAATTGTTACTGCCTTGAGTTATTATTATTATTATTAAATGTAAAATGCTTAAAACACTAACTTATTAATATGAAATGTACATACATTATTTTCACAAAATGCAATACAGTGCATTGCTCTTTTGTTTTAAAGATTTAATACTCAGCCGGTGAGGAATCATGGGACCATCTTTAATCTGTGCATATCACAGACTGGAGAGAGAGGGTGAGAGAGAGTGAGAGAGAGAGAGAGAGAGAGAGAGAGAGAGAGAGAGAGAGAGATAAATAATCTGTTTTTAAAGAGAGAGTCAAGAGACGGGGGTAGAATGAGAATAGCACTTGTCTAATGGTGCGGTCAGCTCTCTGCGCCTCTGATTTACAAGGACTTCCTGGCCCCTTCTGAGCCTCCTCACCTCGCTTCTAGCCCAACGCACCATCGACCCTGTGGATAATGCTGCAGCTTCTATTTACTATGAGAGTCATCTGCCCTCAACACAATCTCACTGGTCAGGGCACTTACACACCCACTCTCCTGCACACATTAGGGGTATAAGATATAAAAAGTTTCACAATATTACTATTTTAAGTATTAATTTTGAACTGTTCTATATAAAAATAATGGTTAGATGAAAAATTGAAGGTGAAATATAATAATATATACAATACAAAAATTATAAAAGTAATAGCAAATAATAATAACTAATAAGTAACTGCAATGTGGATCTTATGACTTGCATTTCTATCCACAAGACATTGAGACTATATTACAAAATTGCCTGGAAACACATGAACACATCTCACCCATCAAGAAAGAAAACATCTTGATACTGGGTCTTGTCTTAGTTCTTAGGGAGGACTAGGAAAATCATCTATTCTAAGGAGCAATCTAGTCAGCATCAGCCTCAATAATACAGCACTCCAATGCTCCAAGTGAAGTCCTTTCCCTAAGTGAAGTCTCATTCTCAATCAACCCTCCTCTTGTCCAGCCACAAGAACTCAATAACTGTTGATTACTTAAGTCATTTCGGCTGCGCTGAAATAGAATCGTCTCGATAGAATACGAATTAGAATTGAATATGCCTGTGATGGTCGAAGCACACACACACACAAAAAAACAAAAAACAACAACAACAAAAAAGGTTATGAGGGAGAAACTGAATTCCTGGTTCCGTGGTCTCTGGTGTAGAGAACGAACTAAATGAGATCAACTCATCGACATTACGGCAAGAAAAAAAAGATGTTAATAGTTTGATTGATGAGCTATGGAACTGCCAATTATGTCAATAAAGAATATGGATATGCCAAGCTGTTGTGTGACTTTCAAAGCTTGAATTACCCATGCGTCATTTAAGAGGACAGGGTGACAGTCTGATTGAACGAAGAAGGGAGAGACAATGTGGGTGTCTGAACCCAACGCTACATAGGCTGGCATGCAGGAGCAGGGACATGGCTCGCGTTCAGTGGGGGTCAGTCTCATCACTCAAGTCAGCTCTCCAAAATTAGTTTTACTGCCAAGCTGCAATTTTCATAATGTCCATGTGGCTTATATTAGGCAGGAAAAAGCTTGGGAGAGGGATGCTGCTGCTTTGAGAAAAGTGGATAGGGTTTTGCTGGACAGCCATTTTACTCTTTTCCTCCATCTGCCTTTGCTGCTATGGCTTTTGGGCAGGAATAAACAGCGCAAAGCCCGGCCAACCAGTCATAAACATAATGATGATGATGAGCATATGGACAGGTCTGGACCATGTCCCTACACATTGCCGCAGCTCAGAGATGCCAATACTACTTCTTATAGTTTGGACCTGAACACCCACACAGTGCACCAGTGGTGTAGCACTGACTGAAGAAGTGGGTATCCTGTGAGTTTATCAAGAGACTACCAACTGCACACAAATATTTGATAAAAGGTGACAAATGTCATATTACGTGATGTAAACATACTTCTCCATAAAAAGCTTCCATAAAAAGCATAAGAGACTTCTTTAAAATGTAATACAATTAAATAAAATAAAACTTACAGGCAGCAAACTTTTGATAACATTAGAAAGTTAAAGTTACCCATGTTAACCTACTCATAAAAACATATGATATTTAACTGGCAGGTCAGAAACTGTTTAAAACATTTAACACTGGTACTGTAAATATGTGTATAAATGAACTACAAGCACAATTGTGGCAAAAATGTTGTTTCGGCTGCCATGGTTATGTATTATTACTTATTTTCAGGTGAGCAAAGAAAAAAAATATATAGTGTATGCTTGTGTTTGCCCTCGTCAACACTACTGTACCTGAATACAATGGTGTTAGCCTATATGTTCAGCACACTAAGGAATGAACAATATGTTTAAAGCATTTGGTTTTTTCCCGAAAGTTTGTAGAGAGAGAAAAAGATGGAGAGAGACAGTGAGAAGGAGAGTCTAACGAGAGTAAGACACCCCATTGACAAAAGAGTTAATTCCTCACAGCCTTATTTCATCAAACAGTCGGCATGAAGCTTCCTTTGTTTCACGTCCCTCCTTCCTCAGGTATATCAAAAGTGTCACTAATCATTTTAAACTATGCACTTTTATGTTTCGTCTGTATCCTAAGCCTTCTACTCCGTCTGTTCTTTGATATAACAAGGACAGTTTGAGACAAGGCTTCAGTTCAGCTAAGACAAACCAAAAGATCTGCCGAAAGAAGTGGAGGGAAACGTGTGGTATTTAAAATTTATACTTCTTGTGTCTTTGTGTTGAACTTGAACAATTTCGCAGAACTTTAACTTGGGTGCGCTGCTGTTTTTAACAGGGCCACCGGAGAGCGATTGGTCTGTATTTAAAGGCCGGGCATTAACATGGAGTGGCATTTACAGGTCAGCTTCATCATCTAAGAACATGCAAGGCCATGTCCCATTCCCCCGAATCAATCCTCAATCCATACACACTCCTCTGGGAATGAGCGTTCCGTTCACCTCCGTGAGAGATGAGACAACGGCGGAGCTCTGGGGTTTCAAATGCTGATGTTTGTTCATGAAACGTGCCCCAGCAACTTCATTTTCTTTTCCCTAAAGGAAAATGATCTTCCGTACAGACGGAATGATAATTGTCACAGAACGTGAAGCAAAAGCAAGCAAAGCAAAGGTGGTTATCAGTTCGAAAGACACGTCTCGCCAGTCTCTTTGAGCAAGGAAAGATGTGTGTGTTTGTGGATGCATAGGTCTTGGCTGGGGAATTTACAGTTGTCCGGTCAAAGATATATGGGTCTGGTCATATTACTTTATTTAAGTATACAGAGATACAACTGACAGTCTAATAATTCTTTAGCTAAAATAAATATGGGAATGGCTTTAACTGGGATAAATAAATAAATAATAGTTTACAAATTTAACCTTTGTGTTTGCTTAAAAACATTTAAAATTAAGGTTAAAACTATTTTTTTCTTACCTTTTAAAGTGAATTGTGATTTGTTTTTATGACTTTTAATTAAAATATATTTTATGTAAATTGTTGTCTATCATTGGGTTATGTTCAGAAATGTTTATTGAATGTATTATCGGTGCACACATTAATTCTTCAAAAAGGAATTGCAAACATGTAAAATAAAAGCAAAAAACATAATAAATTACAGTATTTTTATAGGCGTTAAGAAAATTTTACAAAGACTAAGGCCCTGTCCACACGGAGACGGGTTTCGCTGTATACGCATCAATTTTTTGAAACAGGGTCCCAGTGTGGATAAATCAGAAAACTCCTCCTTTGCGTTTTCATCTGGACAACGAAATCTGTATATTTTCTGAAACGATGACGTCAGCAGCCCACGTCTCACCCCTCGTCAGGCACCGATACGCCACGTAACAGCAACAAAAACATAAACACTGAACGATTGTCTTTTTACTAACTAACTAACTAACTAACATTAACACAGATTAATAAATGTATTGTTCCATGTTCGTTTGTATACTGCACGCAAGGTTTATGCGCATTGTCCAAGTCTTCTTCTCCATTTTAAGTATATCTCGGTGGCAGAATTACAGCGCCACATACTGGTCTGGCATGTATACTACATCGTTTTGGGTCAGTTTTGTGGTTTTAGACAAAGATATTTCTTGAGACAAGAAAAAAAAAAAGATTGTATAGGGAAAGCTCTGGCTTTGTGTGGACGAAGCCTAAATTACATTTACTTGAAACAGTCTAAGTAAATGTTACTTTGCTTTGTGCAACTACTTGAAAACATGCTGTCACATTTACAAACAATATCAATTTAATCCTACTCCATTGTTTTTTTCAGTATAGGGCAAAGCATTTATCACTTATCATGTTGTGCTTGGTTATGACGTGCAGTAAAAGAGTAAGGAGGAAAAACAAAAAAGGATAGATGTATCATTTGCGCTGAATATCCACCCTCATCTAAAGTGACACTGGTCCACTGACCACTCTTTTCCAACAATTTCTTCCCACTGAACACAATGGGGGTTGGGAAGGCAGAAATCAGTAAATTGTCTTTTTTTTATCTCCTCCATGGTAATTTACCCTTTGCTTAAACACATATAACCTAGTGCGTGTCACATGCTTCCCAACAGCCATTCTCTGTATAAATCAGCTTAATAAGTTCCCACACCATTAAGTAAAAGGAAGGATGGACCAAGGCCTATTTAACCAATGAGTTGTTACCTTTCATTTGCCTGAGAAGATCGTAAAAAAGAACATTCTGGAGCCATAAGAGTCATAATTAAAATCAACAACAATTTAACAGTGGGAAAGTGTGGCTCCTTAGTGTGGCAATAAACTTATAGTGGCTACTCTTGTGTGCATACGCTCTTATCTGCTATTGCCATAGACAGGAAACGGCATGTCTTTAGATCACCAGCAGTGGGCATTGTTCTCTGTCAGCCAGCAGATGTCCAATGTCTCCCTGCTGGCCCCATACAAAGCAGCGTTACGGGGCCCAGAAGATTCGGCCTGATCAAACAGCTCGTTCTCTGCCTGTGTGGAGGCATGTGATTAAACATTAGTGCAGAGAGCCTGTAGCTCTGCGTCAGATATGATGAGCCAGGGCTGAAGTTTACAGGCTGTCTGTTAATGAATTACATGCCAATATTATGGAAATAGAGCATTTCTAAATTGTATATGCGAAAAAAAAAACACATTTTACTTAGGACGATAAGTTTTGGAAGCAGAAAATCAATAGTAGGTGATTGCATCATTTTAGTTTGTGTACAAAATCCCAGCGAGTTACTGCATATTGATTTACAACTAACTGCGCTAATCATATTCTTGTCAGCTTTCTGGCAGATGTTGATGTTTCAGCCAGTGGAGTTTATGAGATTTCTGAGGATCATTTAAGATTTCATAACTTCCGACCTATTCCTATTTCATATTTCATTATCTAATAATTAAAAATGTTCACCCGAAAAAGCCCACATTTCTAGAGAAATTACATGTCACATTCTGTAGATACATTAAGCCATTCTTATATGAATGACACAGATTCACGTATGACTTGTTTTCATTTTTGCTTTCTCTTCCTATGAATTTCTAGCTGTGTCAATCTTTACAATCTTTATTCAATAAAGCAAGCACCCCTTTCACCCCAAATAAATAAAATAATTAATTAATTAAACAAATAAATAACACATTAAATAAAAACAGATAATTATTTTTCATTTTCTTTTTTTTTTCTTTTTTTATTAATAATGAATTAAAACATTACCAGGGAATGCATGAATTGAGGAAATGTTTACACCTTCTATAAATGTAAAAATGTAAAAGGTAAATTTGAAAAAAAAAAAAAAATTGTCTGGTAAAATAAAATAAAATAACAAATGGAACAACAGTTATCTGCGGGTAAGCTAAGATCAAATTCACATGGTAAACGAACATAATCAACGTGTGGCATGTTGTTAGATTACCTAGTCTGTATACAACAAATATATAATTAGTGTTCTATTAAAGAAAGCTTTGTTTGGTACTGACCTCCGGATGGGAGACATATGCTGGTGGGAGAGCTCTCCACACAGCCCTGACTGTTACAGGCCTTCACCAACACTGTGTAATTAGAATATGACAGCATTCCTCCTATGGACACCCACTGGCCCTCTTGACCAGTGCTGAGCAGCTCTCTTGTCTCTGTGTCCGGTGTTTAAAAACTCCTAAAGTTCTGACCTTAACACACAGAGACACAATTTAACATCCACATAAAGACCCATCAAAGGATCAGAACCATGCTAACCTGCAGATATCTTCAGGAACTTGAAAGATGATTACTTTGCCGATAAGCTCCTAAATACAGATCCAATTTTCTTGGATCATCGACAGCGAGGTGTCAGCATGATACATGGACATTTGGTTCACAGATCAAACTTATCCTATGAATTAGAGGAATGATATTTTCCAAAAAAAATCCTTTTTAAGCACAATTACCCTTTTTAGACTGAGAAGACGCTGGACACCCTGTTTTACTCTCTCTCTCTCTCTCTGTATGTGTGTGTGAACCTCAGTGCCCTGCTGACACAGGGAAGCCTAGGCTTTGGCTGTCTGGGTCTTAATCCAGAAATGGGGATTGATTGCTCTGCCAGCCCAGACACTGATTCAACACACAGGAAGCTGGATCCACAGAAAAAAAGAGGGGCAAAAATAGAATAATGTTTTACAATTTTATAAATAATGGCATAAACAAAATAGTGAGTGAGCATATTGTCAGTCTGGTAAGATACAACTATAAGGCAGTCAAATATTAGTTTATTCACCCCAAAACATAGTTTTTTGAGCATTTCAGTCATCCTGGCAACAGCAACGCTGGCTCAACCAATGGCATGACCTTGGAAATGGGGCTATCTGCTTGTTTGGCCTATGGCAGATGGGTGGTTGGGAGAACTGTTTGAAAACAGTCATAATTTTAGTTTTTTTTTCCTGTCATTGTTATTTTTGTGAACGTTTCTTTCCTGCCTTACATTTTCTCTTTTCTCTTTTTCCATTTCACTTGGATGTGTGGCAAAGATATGAAGAAGAAAATGCTACTTCTGCTACTTCCATAACTCCGCGACTCTAATTCAGTACATGCAAAGATAAGGCACCATAATTTTAACCTTACAGCACATTACAGAAACTCAAACACATCTCTCAACACTCCCACTCATTGACTGTAATGCTTTCAGTCAGACCCATGCATGTGTGCACATTAACCAAGAGGTCAAGAGCCAAGCCTCCAAGTCCCCAGCCACCACCACTTACTGTAATGCAATCGACCGCAGGATATACGGCCCTGCTTGCAAATTAAAAGGGAATTAATTCCCCAAGTTCTCACCTCTCCTCTGGACCAGATAGACTTCTGCCTTCACAGGAAGAGGAAGAAGGGAGACGTGTCCATAACCTCCACCCTATCCCAATCTAAAGGGCTTGAAATGCAGCATCATAAAGAAATCAATAGGCATGAATTGCCCCAATGACTGGAAGCCTACAAATGTACCTCTCCTCCATTGCTTAAATCTTCAGCTGACGTTTTACATTACTGTGCAAGTGGAAGAAAAACACACTCAGAACTTGTAAAAATGACTTGTTTAAGCAAAAATAAACACGCTTAATGAATTTATTTGAGCTCCAAGCACTAAAAGAATCATTCTCTGTCATCTACAACTAGCTCAGCCTTTTTTTTTTTTTTTTTTTTCAAATCTTATAATTGCTTCCAATTGACCTATTCTGCTTTCGGCGGATTTTGAAATGAATTGCCGCAACAGCATCCATCTAATTTTTTAAGAGCAGGAGTTTTTTTTCCCCCTTTTTCAGCGGGGAGTGAGAAATATGTAGCCAAAACTCTTTATTTCCACAAAGAGATAAATGGAAGGGTTTAGAGACTAAAGCATATATAACGGTTAAAAAGTCACTTTTTCCCTGAAGCTCTACATAAATCACAAGAGTAGTCAATATTTAATAATGCTAGCCTCGGTCCACAGTCCCTTGATCACCCCTGTCATGTGTAATAGCCCCCACTCTGATTTTTTTTGACATAAAAGCTTGGCTTTACTGCAATACTAACATGTAGAGGGGTCATTACTGATCGACATTTCCCTTAATCTGTGATAGCCAGCCACCCGCCAATAAATTCTTCAGCAATCCACTGGGAGAAATCGCTTAAACTTCTTCTCTCCTGGCACAAAAGACAGAGAGCGAGAGAGTGAGACGCCTGTGGATCTGACCCTGCTAGCCTGGCGCGAACAAACCCTCCCTTCTCGAACAACACACTCCACGATAATACAAAAATAAACAGTGCTGAACCCTCTGGAGCCAATGATATAATCAAAGAAGCCAAGAAAAAGCATAAAAATACTGCTTTACACTCAGCGTAAGCTATCATCTCCATCAGAGGTAGCGTTGTGAAAATAGTAACAACAAATGCGCGCGTGACAAGGCAAAGAGAAAACAGGAGTTTGGTTGGAAGAGTCCACTGGCAGTGATCTTGCTCTCTCAAATCAATCCCCCTGCACACCATAATCTTGCTCTCTCTGCTCAGAAGAATACTTCAAAGCTCTTGCTCTATGAGAGGGGAGACGTGGCTGCCTTTGTGAGAGGTCACTTCCATCTGCTTGTACTAGGAGATTACAATCTTGAGTCCGTAAGCTGCTCTTCCTGCTTGTCAGATAGCTACTTTTAAGTCTGGATGGGCTGCACACTACCTCAGATTGGCCTGCAAGCTGAGAGGATCCACAGCAAACCGCTGGTATATTAAGTTACAGATTCAGCAGTATACAACTCAAGGATACAATGAAAGAAAACTACGAGTGAATGGCAATGGTTAATTATTCATATGAGACGCAGAAGTTGACAAAGTAAGGCCATCAAAGTTAGCATCTATTTAAGTATAATATACAATTTAAAAGTAGCTTGTTTGAAAATGTCTTCATACTTTATGTGTCATTGACCAATAATTTCTTTACAATATTTTGTTCTCAGAGTTTAATTAATTGTGCCCGATCATAAAACTCTGCATTAAAGTAATAGTTTAAACCAAAATGAAAATGCTGCCATCATTTACTCACCCTCATGTTGTTTCAAACCTATATACATTTCTTTCTTATGCTGAACACAAAAGAAGACATTTTGAAGAATTTTGAAGAACCAAACAGTTATTGGTCCCCAGTGACTTCCATTGTAGGGAAAGAAATACTGTGGAAGTCAATGGGGACCATCAGCTGTTTGTTTACCAGCATTCTTCAAAATATCTTCTTTTCTGTTCAACCTAAGAAAGAAATGCATAAAGGATTGAAATGACATGAATTTTCATTTTCATCATCATCATCATCATCAATAATAAAAAAATAGTAATTATAATAAAAAAAAAAAAAAAAGAAAAAACAATCATATCGGCAAACACATTGTCTTGGTCAGTTCTAAACCACTGTGACCTCAAAATGAGTTTAAATAAAAAATCTATGTAATTCAATAGAAATATTGGTAGCACTTTATTTTACAGTATTGTTCCTCATGTACAGACTATGTAGTTATTATAGTAATTACAATAACTATGTAATAACTAGGTACTAACCCTGAACCTACCCCTAAACCTAACCCTACCCCATGTAGTTACCTTGTGTTACCAGAACTTTCTTAGATTAATACACTGTAAGTACACTATAAGTACATGTTAGTACATGTACTGTAAAATAAAGTGCAACCGAAATATTCATAATAATAATACATTTACCTTCAACCTGAGAGTAGCAAACGTCTGGTATATAAAGTTACTTTTTCAGCAATATATAAGTCAATGACACAAAGAAAAAAAAACAACAGCTGACAAATTTGATTCTTATTTATCCATACTAACAGCAGAAGTGTATACACAGTAAGGCCTGCGTCCATCAAAGTGGCCGGCTGATTGCTTTGTAAGTGATCTCTCGCAAATATTAACGATCAGGTGAGCTCAGCTTAATTAGACGCTGACAGAGTAATGTGGCGGGCTGAGAATCAACCCCTGTTTTGTTTAGTTTTTTCACAAACAAGCACATTATGGCATATAATCTGCTGATGGTGGATGATTATGCGGTATAAAAATGTCAATGTATTAATTTAGGTAGGCGATAGTGAAACACACATACTGTAACATGCACACACAGGTCTGTTGGCAGGATTAAATGTGTAGAATCTGTAAGCTGTACAGATGAACTCTTGATTAATGGAGAGAGACAATCTATTCTATTGGCCTGGCAGACAAAAAGAAGTGCTGACACATAGAGGTGCAGGTCAGTCTTTTCATCTGAGACTGGCTGGACTTTGACCATGAATACACAGAGATTTGGATGCCTACCAGCAGGATATGTGAAAGAAAGAACAGGGGACGCAGGGTTCAGCATTACACTCAATTCATTCACATTCTGAGAGTATGTGAATGCAAATTGAATCTTAAAAATAGGTAAAATCAGCCCTATGGAGCAATAAAGGAAAAAGGTTTAGTCTTGTGCTCTTATTTATATATATATATACTGCCATTCAAAAGTATGTGGTTAGTATGATTTAAATAAAATGCATTACTTGCATGAGCACCAGGGCACAATAATACTAACCATTAGATAATGGTCCCATTAAACTATATATCCAATAACACAGACATTAAGGATTCATGTTCAGTGTGTACTGTACAATGTTACTGCACACTTGTAATGTGTTTGATAAGCATCGTATCTGCATTTCCGTACCTCCATAGAACCTAAGTGATTCATGAGCTTGACAGATTCACAAAGAGTGTGTTTGCACCCTCACCCTCTCATTACGGCCAATGTTTAACCAGCATAAGGGAAGCTCCAGCAGAGATCAGGGCGGCAAGCAGTAGGAGATTCCTTTTGAGTGTGCCATTACGCTTTTTAACAAACCTGTCCGCTCTCATCCCGTGAAGAACGAGAGGAGAAGATCGCGGGTGTCCTCCCACAGCCCTTCTGGCCCGTGATAGCACCCAGCAGCCAGCCTGAGCAAAATGGAGGCCGACAACAATTCATTTAAGCCTATTACCGCGCAAGCAGGGTGTGCTAAGGTTCGCTGACCTTTCAGTGTTTTTGTTTGTAAACAAACAAAGGGAAAACAGTAGAAGTCAATACAAGCAGCAGAGCCAGCATACAGGGAGCATGCAGGGAGGCAGTGTTGCGTTTACTCGAAGGAACTGAGGTGGGGGTGTGGAGGGGTGAAGGGAGCAGTTAAGTTTGATTTACCTGGCCCGGTGAAGAGGACTGTGTAGGTCAGGTTGCCGCTGGGTTTAGCTGGGGCCTCCCACTTGGCTCGCACTGAATGTGGAGTCTCGCTGAGGACATACAGGGTCACGTGACCATTGGGGAGCATCTCTGAAGTCCTGCCTTCAACCCGAGAACAGAAAAGAAAGGTCATGTCTGCTTCAAAGTAGAATTAAGCATTTAGGTTTCATCAAAGTCAGCATTAAATCTAAACAATCCAAGGATGTTTTAAGTATTTCAAGGATTTTTATTGTCATCACAAAACATACAAGCTTTTTTGACACATGAGAAATTAAGCACTGATATCCAGTTAATACCACTCACACACGAATACACTTGCGATACCCAGTCATATATTCACACACAGACACACACACACACACAGACACACACACACACACACACAAACACACAGACACACAGACACACACACACACACATACATATAAAACACTAGAACTTGAAGATTAGCAGCATAGCAATATAAAGCAACATAGCTTAAGAACATTTAAGTCAATTTAGTAAAAATATTATATCTATGAAATGCATTATTATGAAGTGACCCAATTACTTTCTGTTCACCATTGGATTTTAGTCAAAAATAGTTTGTATTTGTTCAATCAAAATGTAATAATTAGATCTCTGTATGAAATAATTTTGTTTTTCTACTGACATTACAATAGTATATGTGAAACAAAAAACAAAACAAAATGGGTTTTTAAAATATTGTAATTGTAAAAAACGAACAAACAAACAAAAAAATTCACATTACTTTAGTAAAATAAATTGTTCAAAGGTTTGGGATCAGAAACAAAAACATTTTTAGTTGTTTATTAATTTTAAAAAAGTATTCAGCAAAGACATATTAAATTAATCAAAAATAACAACAGAGACCTTTACATTGTACATTTTAAATTTACTTTATATTTCCCAACATAATCCAAAAAAAATTGAAAAAGTTTATTTTAGATGTTAATAATATTTTACTTTTGTGATCATAAAATAATATATATATAAATAACTGTACATCTGATCAAGTGCAGCCTTAATAAGCAAAAGACGCATTTAAAATCATTTTAAAAAGTCTTGACCCATAACTTAAATAGTAGTGCAGGTTGAAGCCACAATTCACACCGTCTTAACTGAGATTTTATATCAAACTCACTTAAAAGCCATACTTTGAGGCAGCATTACGAGATATTATTTTAATTAAAAAAAAACAAAAAAAAACTGAACAAATAAAACAATTCACAGCCGACTCTTTTTTTTTTTTCTCCACCATCTGTCCACTAAATGATCGTGTACTTCTTACCCTGACACCACAGCTATCAACCTCTCGCTGCTTGCTCCAACTTTTGCTGTGTCTGCAGAACTGGCCATTTGACTAAATATTGCACACATATTGGAAAAATGCCCAAATATGGCCCATCAAAGCAGTAACCAGCCCAGAGTGGCATTTATACCAAATGTCAAGCGTGAGCAGAAGGTGCTTTATTGAACAGAGTGAATCGATCACCTTTATGATGTTGAGCTGCCATCTGACATGCAGAGGAGGCATTAACATAATGTAAATGTGGTGGACTCTCACCAGGAGCCGCGCAGGCCTGCACACGGAAGCTGTGGAAGCTCCACGGGGACAGATCACCGACCTCCAAGCCCATAAGGGACAAATTCTGCACCAGAATGCCATCCATCCAAAGACCATAGCTGCTAATCACACCTGTGAGGAGGAAATTAATACACTTTTGGCATATGGATGTTAGCTGTGCGATTGCGTACATGGGAATACAGGTTGTGCTATATGTAAACCTCGCGTATAATCGAGAATGCAACAGATGTCCCTAAAGTACCAAAATATTTTATTATGGTATTATTTGACTATAGTAAAACATACATAACCTTTAAGGACATAACCTAAACATTAACCAAAATAAAATAAAAAGAAATTCATTAATAGCTAAAAATCAAAAAAGAACACACAGCATTCACTGTTCTTTTGTTTTGAAGGCTAAAATTCACCCTCCATCACGAACCCTTATTTCAAGACACGTTTTTATACCCAAATACTGTTTGCTCCACTGATTTCCTCACATGCCCTGATGTAAACTGGCCATTTTGTTTAAAGCCCTCTGTTAAAGCCGACTATTAGGGAAAGAGTGCTGTAAAACATGTAAACACAGCCGTATACTGCTTCTGCTCTCTTTATAGCTGCTCACGGGACACACCCCTCAAGATGGACCAGTCCGTTAAAAGGTTCAAGAAGGACAACTCATAGCCCAGTGCAAAGTGAAATAATATGAACAATTACACTGAGCTTTAAATAAGCCTAAAAATGCACAAATATATTTATTTAATGTATTATCTGAAAAAAATATTTGTGCATTTATTAACATTTTAATTTGTAACAATTTTATAATAATACACTGAGTAGGCCTTAAGATGGAAAAAACATTAAATAATAAAAGCTGTGTGTTTTCTATAACCATTGATAAAAGGATAAAAATATAGATATTTTTAAACAGCATGCCATTAAAATATTTATTTTAACATTTAGCATTTAACATTCAGAAAAGATAAAAGTTTTTGCTTAAAAAAATATATTTTTTAATTATAATATAATATAATATAATATAATATAATATAATATAATATAATATAATATAATATAATATAATATAATATAATATAATATAATATAATATAATTATTACAGGAATATTTATTATAACATTTATCATTTATTGTACTATTTATTTGGAATTATGTATAGCAATTTAATAATAATCGGCAATATTTTTTTTATAATTAAATAATCAATATTTTTGATTAATAAACAAAAATAGTAAATAATTTATTTAAAACTGTTTTTCTTTACACAAAACAACCTAATTTATATAAATTATTATAAATACACACTTATTTAATACTTATAAATAGAGTAGGTGTTAACTGCATGGCTATTCATGTTCACCAAAATGCAAAAAGTGAAGGACTGAAATACAGAAGCACTTCTCCTAATCTGCATCTGCTCTTAAACGCAGGGGCCATCCGGTGCTCAGACTGAGTGAATGAACCTGCTGCTGCGCCCCTGCCATCCCCTGCTAAAGCTGCAGTTCACAGCATCAGTCAAAAGGGAGCACTTTTCATCCACTTAAAACACGGCACCCTCCTTTCCTCTGTTTCACTCTCTCTCGCTCTCTCACACGCTCCTAGTCACACCGGCACACAAAGTGCTCTTCTTTTCCTGTCCCCTTCTCTATGTGCTAACCCATCATTAAACATGAAGCACCCTTAACTAAACGGCCATTTGGAATATGAATTCACCTTTGCCGGGCACTAGTTTTAACCCCACTCACCGTTGGGCTTGCGAGGGGGGGTCCAGGACACATTGAGGGAATGTGGGGAGAGTGACAGGATGTTGGGGGAAGGCACTTCCTCCAGTGAACTCTCCTCAGTGTGGGTGACGCTGGGGTCACTGAGGATACAAACTTTAAGTGGCATCATCAGTCAAACATAAAACAGAAGCTTTAAAATGATTTCAAAAGAAAAGAGCTCTGAATATTTCTCTATTCCTTGCAAGTGTAGTTTTTTATTTTTTCAATTTGGTTAATCAGATGATGAATTAGAAGACTGTAGTAATCTCAGCTCCATTTAGCACATTTATAAAGGTGAATTCTGAGATATTCCCTTAAAATCAGCCCTAAAAAATGTGAAAAGAATTCAGCGGATCCAGTGTAGTCTTGCTAACTATGAATTAATACTAAATGCTACATAAATAAACAAGCAAAATGTATTTTAATATTCTTTATTTTAATATTTATATTTAATATTTAATATATTAATACTTTTTTGAATAAATACCCAGCATTTTCTTTTCTTTTTTTTTTTTTTTTTTTTTTTTTTTAAAAAGCACAGGAAATATGAAAAAGGTAGCCTACTTCAAAATGACTTATATACTGTGAAATAATTTTAGATAATTTATTAATTAAACAGACAAACTGAAAAATTTAGCAGAACCACATTGAGGTAGAGTATAAAAATAATAATTAAAACAAAATAAAAAACTACGGAGCCCCACATGTCATGCAAGGAAAAATGAATACATCATATTTACTATTTCATTCCCTCAATTAGCTAAATTGTTCGCAAAATTTTACAAATTCGTTTTCTCAATTTAAATCGATGGAATGAATTAGTAAATTGTATGGACAATTTATAAATCGAGGGAACGAAATAGTAAATCGTGTGCATGATTTATCCTACCTTTTCCCCTATATAATAATAAAAATAATATAATAATAAAAAACTGGTGGTATTCTGTAATAATTTAATGATTATTATTTTCTGTGGCATATAAATAGTACATTAATCACTTTTTCAAAATATTTTTATATGATTTTAAAAATTATATTTATACAAAATTTAAATAATATGAGTTTTCAAAACAAATAATAACTTTAATAAAATAATAATACATTTTGTTTAAAGGTATGAATCAGTGAGTAATGGAAGTTTAAAGTTTGTGTGCTGAAATGACAAACACTGGTCATTTTATACAAAATTCAACATGCCTATTTAAAGCCTCATTCTAATAAATTTACTAAAGGACAAAATTAACTGAAAGCCACAATGACATGATATTCTTCTTCTCTCCTTTAGATTAATTTTTGGTAAAAGAGTGAGCAGGAACGCACTGCTATCTGAAACAGGTAGGTTGATCCAGGGACGAGGTTCCGCACTGTATAATCCTCAAAAAGTTCAGAGCTGTTATAGAAGACGGCCGGCTCTTCTCCTAAGGCAGACTGGTGCAGCGTGTAGAACTCCAGCAGATCGTTCACCTCCACTGGAGCAGCCCACCTGAAGAACACCAGAGACAAAACACTGAGTCTGATATCCTGTCACATGACCCCTTGTACTTCCCCTATGAGAGCTGCATGTAGGCCCAGCAGCAACAGCAGTGGCAGGTAAACCAGTGGACCACCCAGAACCTGGACAGAGTCTAATAAGCCTGATCATGATAACTCTGTCCGAGGATGTGCGGACAGAAATAGGAAAGCCTGGTGGGTGAGCGTTTCACTTTCTAGCTTGACTTTCTAATGGCTAAATTTAGAACAGAGGACAATGCTATCTACTGAAGGATCTATCTGAAAGACAGAATCACACAGGACGACTGAGAGGAGAAAAGAAACTGAAACTTAAAGAGAAAGAGTTCTTCATCCTTGTGTGTATTTTGCTGTTTCAGATGCATTTTCTGATTTGGAGATTATTAAAGTACAATTTTGTAAATATTCTTCTTTTAGGTGACAGGGCGGACACGTATACATTTATTTGACATTACTAGCCCTTGACATTACTAGTAACTATAGATATTTCTAAAAACATTTTTTCAATTAGTGGTTTACTTCATGAAATCAAGATGACACTGTTGACATTTTATGACACTCTTAACAAAACAGTGGTTAAAAAAAGAGACAATTAATAATTTAATTTATTTTGAAGAGTTCACTTCTAGACAAAGATGATTACATCTTATTATTATTTTTTTTTCTAGTTTTTTTTTTTTTTTTTACTTTATATTAAAATGGAAAAATATGGAAAGGTTAGTAGGACGGCAACAACCTATTGTCAGCTTTAAACTTTTATATGACACATTGCCAACTAGAATCTAAACAAACATAAAAAATAAATACAATATACTAGCATTTTATTTCTATGCTTTTCACATTAATTCATATATAAATAGAAATTAGAAACACAAGACAAGGACAGATCCAACAAAAAGAAAAACAACAAGGGCAAAAAACGTTCCTTGATTTGCATTGGTGTTTTGAGTAAAATGCCTATATTAACACAGTAAAAGTGTTTATTGTTATGACAATTTTTGTAGCACATATATGAGGAACACAAATAGCACCCATTTTGTAAAATGACCCGTATATCTCTGTCAGAATTGAGTGGCACTTCTGTCTGAATCCTCAAACTAAGAGGTGAGTGTCTAGAGGAGACAATGTCCCTGTTGAAGGTAATGGTGTCAAGACTGAGACATGGGTTTAAATCATCTTTGTTGTTTTAAGAGGGAAATAGGACAGAAACCTCCTGTGTGATGAGAGGAATCATCAAGCGTCTAAGTGCAATGAGTTTGACCTGATGATACTCCAACCCTCTTTGTTTCCTTAATTTAGTACAAAGCTCACAAGGGCCTCCTGGTCCACATGGAGCAAACACACCCGCAGGTTACCGTATTCATTATTGTGATTCATTTAGTTTAGGCATAAATTAAACTGCATTTTAAATGGCAAACGACAACGGCCATTAAGACATTTCATTGCATAATTGATAAGCAGTTGAATATAGTATTAATAACATGGCATTTTAAGCAATTATAATACTTGATCAAAGCAAAACATTATTTTTGAGCAAACTATGGGTATAATACAAAAAATACACATCATCAAATGGTGTCTGTGTATTTCTTTAAATTCTGAATAATAATAATCAAAACATTTTTTATAAGTTTTTACTGACACTTTGGTACATTATTGTGCATTATTTACTTTATAATGTATACATGCACTATATAAAATATGTAATTATTCATGCTCTATGATTAATGTTTTATATATATATATATATATATATATATATATATATATATATATATATATGCAGGTATGAATCTAAAATGTCTTTGCCGTTCAGTTACTACGCCAACACAAAGAAGTTTGGTTAATTTTGGTTTTAAAATAAACTCTTCTTCTGTAAAGGTAGTGAGAAGTTAACGTCTTCCTGAGAGCATTATTCACATTTATTCAAGGTGCTGTATATTTCACGCAGCGTTTCTGCTGATATTCTATTTGTGCATATCCTGCAGTCCAGGGCCTCGCAACCTTTCTCACAGGCAAATCGCAACACAACAAAAGAGTATTGAACACATATGATCCTTCACCCTCTCCTATTACGATTCTGCTAACAAGGCAATACCTTTCAAAGGCACTGTATCCACAATTAGACCCTGAGAGAAAAAAGGAGAGAGATATCATCTGTAATGTCAAATTACAATGCTGCCTTTCTCCCTCCTCCCCAACCTTTCTCTCTCTCTCTTGCTCTCATTCTCCCTCTATCATCATTGCAGCTTCTCGTCCTATTCAAATTGAAATATCCAATGGAAATAAAGCAATAACCATTTCCCCCTCTCGGCGGATGAAGACAATAAATAAGGTGAGTTTCCCTCTGAGGCGCTGCCGTCAGGATAGAGCAGACACATAATGAAGTTATGAAAATCGGTGATGAGACAAATTGGGTCATATACATCTTTTTAGTAAATGGCTTACAGAGATCACAAGCTCTCCACTGCCATTAATACAGAGGTAGCAGGAGAATAAAAAGAAAGGGCTTGTATTTTTTTTTCCTTCTTCAGTGCCTGAAACGAGCATAATTGAATGAAGGCTGTTGAGGTGGGCTGCTACACTGCTGAAGACGAGAGAGAGAGAGAGAGAGAGAGAGAGAGAGAGAGAGAGAGAGAGAGAGAGAGAGAGAGGTGGGGGGATGTTGTGGATCCAAGGGGTCAAGGTTTTGTTGGTTAGCTCGGCCCCCATCAACCCCTGCTGGAAGATACTTTTACTACACCATGACAAAAAACCCATCTTTCTCCACTGAAAACCATTCAAAAGTATTCTGATGAGATATATAAAAATAAATAAACAAAATATAGTGATTGATATGATCTTAAATGATTTTGAAAGAACAAAGGCTGCATTCATTTACTAAAAATACAGTAAAACCAGTAATATTTTGAAATATAAAAATTTTAAATAAATGTTTTCTATTTTAATATATTCTAAATTGTAAGTTATTCCTGTGATGGCTAAGCTGTGTGTCATTCTAATTAATTTAACAATTAATGAACCTAATTAATCAACTAAGTATTCAAATATTTATTATTATCAATGTAGAAAACAGCTGAGCTGTGTAAACAAACAAAAAAACAAACAAAAACTCCTTTCTTTGATACTAATTTGTTACTTTTTTAACATTACAAATGCATTTACAACCCCTTTTATACATTTTTAATGCATGGTTGCTGAATAAAAGCAATTAAAAAAAAAAAAATCTCAACCCTAAACTTTCAAACAGTATTGTACATAAATAATACATTTTTTTATGTATTTATTTAA
The DNA here is from genome assembly GCF_003368295.1 of Carassius auratus. NCBI lineage: Eukaryota > Metazoa > Chordata > Actinopteri > Cypriniformes > Cyprinidae > Carassius > Carassius auratus. The sequence goes on from NW_020524617.1 coordinate 65,006, forward strand.
AGATATGTATTTCAGTATATTATTTGTAAACAGCAATTATTTAATTAAATTATATAATGAATTATATACATTATATATTTACATTATATACACATACATTTTATATCATAATATATTCTAGTAGAGGTTTTACCAGTTCCCAGTTCATTTTGAAGCCCCAGATTCTTTATAAAAGCATGACTTCACAGCTCAGGATAGTTGCTAGTAAAGGGTTTGGGACGGCCAATCACAACTGTCATGACATCATTTGCCATATTTACTGCTCAGTTTATTAGTCAAAACATCCTGAGCACCGTTAAACAAAGATGGCAGATTTTAAATTGCATGCTTTCGGGCAGACAACCGAGCGAATGCCATTGAGATGAATGGGAATGCTAAGGGATAGCTCTCTCTCTCCAGATATTACAGGCCTCCTCGATCGGCCCGGTAAAGGTGGAGCGGTGTGAGTAATTTAATCGCTGCTTTCTGATGGCAGTGAACTGGAGGTGGATTTTGCCACGGTGTAGGTGACAGCTCAAATATATATTCTCCTCGTGGCCCTCTCCTTCTCGCTCTCTCCCCCACCTGTGATCATTCAGTAAAGTGATGACATTTTCTTTCTGATGGGAAATGCGCCGGAGCGCTTCTGTCATCTCTCTTGGCCTAAAACAAAGTGTACATAAGTTCAGTTTCCCCATTGCCCCTTACTCCCTTTCAGTTCTCTCTTGCTCTTCTTCTATTCTCTCCTCGTCCCCTCGTGTTGTTGTGTGGCATGGTGCCCTCTCCAGATAGTTCTTAAGTGATGGCGATGGGGCAGCTGAAGATGAACCTCTAAAGGCTTTCACATAGATTGCTATAGGCCCAGGGTGCATGTTGCTGGGAAGAATCTTGTGCGGACTCTTTTTTTTCCCCCTCTTCTCTCACTAAGTCAAGCAACGGGGGTCAAATGCTGGAGGAAATTCTGCATGTTAAACAAGCCGAAAGAAGGTCGGACTCTGCGTTTTCATATAGTTCAATGAGACAGTCCAGCGTGGGTGCAGGAGTTGAGCATTAGCCCCTAAATCAAGGCCTGCTCCATTGCTCCGTTCCCCTGGTTGCTCAACTGCAGCCAGAGGACACGCAAAGACAATAAGGACAAACAGCCAATGGCATGACTGGCGGAAGGGGCGTACTTTATGATTATATGGAAAACACTCAGTTGATTAATGCACCCACACTGTGAAGGGACAGCTTCTCAAATTTGACATACGGGTTGGTCAGATAAATCGCTTAAGTGTGAGATTTTTGTGGTGTGGACTTTTTTTTTTTAAACAGGGGTTACATTGTATGTTCAGAGGGTTAGAATTTGACACGCGGAGCTTAGTTTTAGTATAACGGTAAAGAATAACAAGACCTTAGATGTGTTTCGTCCTCTCACAGGGAGCAAATGGCTGTCACCTCATTAGCATATCTCTCTGATAAAACATTGTCATATTAAAGGTGAGAACGACTACCTTCACTCCCGTTCATGCCTCGTTAGTGTGCATGTGTGCGGGACATCCAAGGACGGACCTTGTGTGGGTGGAAAACTACTTTGCCCTAAAACACATGCCCTAAAAATGCTTAAAAAATATGATAGATACAAAATAGTCCTTTCTCAGAGAAATATTATTCTGTCTTAAGTTTAGTAAAATGGGTTTAATGCAGTGGTAGAGTTCATCTGTTTGTTACTTTTAACTTTTTTTTAAAATGTGTATTAATTCATTTAAGGGTTGATAAGATGTTTTAGACTAGTACTGTAGTTTTCACAAGATGACCTAAATGAATTTAAATAAATAAAATGCAGAAATAAACTTGACAGCCAGTGATTGCCATGCTTTTTTATACAGAAGGAAATCGGGTTTGATATTTTGATAACTTTTTATATGTTCCACGGGGGAAACAAAGTCATACAAAACAATCAAACAAAAGTATTTAGGAACAAGAATATGGACGTGTTTAATGCAAATTATCTGCAGAATGTGCTACAGATTTTCAAATTTTAAAACATAAATGAAAAACTATTTTAAATACCTTATTTTAAATAATGTTGACACTTAATTATCAATGGTAAATTAACTTAACGGTATGATTTTAAAATCAAATTTAGGACTGTGAAGTGAAAATAATACCATAACAGCGAGATAGGGCAATGGCTATGGTAACATATTGGAATGACTGAAAAAAAGAGTATGATTTACATTTCAGATACGGGTTTTCACACACAAAAAAAAGTTTTATAAAATAATAAACTTCACATTTCAGCCTTTAAACCATTTTTAAGAAAAGTGATGAGTCAAAACGATCAATTATTATATTAATTTAAACACTTATTATCAATCAGTTAGATTAGTTAGTAACATTAAAATATTTCTTAGTATTTAAGTTGTTTAGATTTTTTATTAATGCATTAGCATTAGCTTCTTGTTGATCCACCAGTTCACATTTACAACTGTTTGTTTGCTGGGTGAAAATATGGGCCGATTTTCACTCTTGTCTGAACAAAAACAGCCTGCAGATGGCACTTACAGAATGGCAGAAATATAGAGTTTCCCATTCAAACTCCCTATAATCAATAACACTCTGCAATGCAGCAGATGTGATATTTACCAAACTATTAGAACCTTACAGTCCTTTTAAAATAACCTTCAATTGTAATCAAAGTATGATTTCATTATCTATGTTGGCATATTATATTAGTTGGCATGTGTATTCTAGTCAGATTTTTTTGTCACTTTGTATTGGTCACAAACCTAAAGAGATCAACCACTTCATGTAATTTCAATATGACCTGCAAGATGTGATCTAATCTTTCATACTGAAGTATTTTTACATGTTTGGGTTCTTTATGTTGTTGTGATGATCAGCAAGCTCCTGGCACTCACTTCCTCACATAGCAGCCCCTGCTTCCACATGGCTGGAATCATTTGATTTGTACTGGGAAACCAGAGTCGCAAACACTGCCTGAGAGTGGTGCGTTTCAAAGGTTTCTCTTGACGGGAAGGAGGATCTCTCCTTGAAGCGCCTGAAAGGAGTTTACTGTCAAGGAAGGAGGAATAAAAAAGGTGTGATATTCCAAAATCACAGCAGGGGCAGCTTGGAAGCTGAGCTAAGATATCCTGAAAGAAATTGGAATCCCCGGGTTTGAGCATGGCGGGGTGAAGGGGAGGGGACGGCAGCCGCAGCAATGCAGCGCTCCATAGCTTCTTATCACATCAGACCTCTGCCTTTACAACGACCCACAATAAATACGGGATACCCCACCGAGCCGACTGAAAATAACATCCTGCTGCAATGTGTCTTACGAGGAATGCCCTTAAAGCCTTCAGTAAATTTTTTGCTTTGGCTTGGGGTTGTAATACATATGTAGTCAGGCATATCTTTAGCCAGAGAGAAGCTCAGGCCGATCAAAAGGAAGGAGATGTAAACGGAGACCCCTGTGCGGTGCCTCTGAAGGCTTTATGGCTCTTTACACAGACTCAATGTGATATGCGCTCAGGTATTTCTCTCTGAGCGTGGACTGAGGACATTGACTTCAGCGTGACCTTTGTTTATGTGGGTTTGCACTGGACCAGCAGAAACAAGACAAGGTTGAGTGAAAAAAGAGCTCACATCGTGACAATATCAGCATGGGTTAGGTGCTGCAATAAAAGGATATTCGGATACATGGACGCCCCAATGATTACACTCAGGCAAGCTGTAATTTCCAATCTGGATGTGGAATAAGACCCTGCTCTCACTGATTTGTTGGTACCATTATAAAACATTTTTTTTTTATTTTACTTGAAAAACAAGCTGATTATAATTTTGAAGCCATGAGATGTTTGGTTTTGATCACTCTTTTTAAATAAGAAAATCTTGAATCTATACCAGATCTTTAGAAATATGCTCTGGTTAAGTTCAGATAATTGTGCTTTTTATTAAAATTGTATTATGTGCACCTACATCTTTATAATATTTACACAATATATTTTAATAATTTTATCACATTTTAATTAGATTTTTCTGTAGTTTTAACAAGATGGAATGTTTTACCAATAAGTAAAATAAACTATTAAATAAAAAACAAAATATAGTTGTAAATAAAACAAAACAAGTATGTTTTATAAGACAATAGTGTATATTTTTTCTACTTAAAAATTTCTTATTTTACCAAAAATATGTCACTTCCTAAATGATGATGCCATTAAGGCATCTTTACAAAACAATACAAAATCATTTTATTATATTGCAAAATATTTATATTTCAGAAAAATGCTGTGCTTTTGAACTTTCTATTCATCAAATAATCATGAAAAAAGAAATGTATCTTGGGTTCCACTAAAACATTAAGCATCAAGTTAAGCATTAACATTAAGTTTCCATTGTTGATAAGAAATGTTATATTTTATTTTAAAGTCTCCTTATTACAGTTACAACTATACAATTAAGAACTGAGTAATATAATTTAACCACATGTACATACTATAAGGTCTTGAGTGTACTTTGTTGAGGACCAAATCATGACATAAAAATTTCAGTTTTGACCTCAAAATAATAAATTACCTTCAAGATATATTAAAATAGAAAACAGCTTTTTATAATTAATAAATACCTGTATATAAGGAAAAATAAAGGAAACTATGTATTTGTAAAAGTCATGAGATTTTATACATGCTTAAGGATTCCTTTCAATCCTGTATGTGTGTGTGTGTGTGTGTGTGTGTGTGAGGGGAGGAGGGGGCTGACATTCTGAATGATTCATCTCAGTGAGAATATACCTGTCTTGAGTGTAAATTGGCCTTTTGGGGGCTCCATATCATTTAGGCATGCTTTTCACCCCGGGTCAAACGGCGGCTGGAGCATTGGAGCCTTTTAATAAAACATCTCACAATGTTCGTGCATTACCGCCAAGAGCAGGGGCTGCTGCTACTCGCAAAAACAGCACACAGGGAATAGAATAAAGAAAACAAACAACAAACAATGGCTGGTTGTTGGCCCTGTCTCCACTGGCAAGATGAAATACAGTAATACAAGTGACACTCTTAAGAGCCGAGCATCTGCTCCACCTATTCACTGCAGGATTTGATTAAATCAAGAGGAACATGGACAGCCATTCCCCTTGTTCATATCTGGCCCATGCATCCACCATGTGCTCTGAATGCTTTTTTCTTCTTACTTTCATAAAAAGGTAGCTTATGACTTCTGCATTGCATTTTTTTTACATTTCTGTTCTATTTTCTTTTATTTCTAATCACAACTGGTAAACTAAAGAGAGAATCTTTTGAGCTGCTTAAAGGGGACATATTACAGGGATAAAGGATACACTTTTTTTCTGTCCTTACGAGACATTTTTATGAGCAAACTAACCCCCCCCCCCCCAAAAAAAAAAAAAATCTAAAGTCACCTGGTGAACAAGAGTGAACTAAGCCAGTACACAGAGGTTATCCCGTCATAAGAGAGGTCACTTATATATACTGTAGATGTCCTAATGATACAGCACTAAACAACCTGTTCAGTTCTAGGGGTGAAAAAAAAAAAAACAATGGACTGGTTGTGTAAAATGTTTTTGGCTAAATATACCTTTAACATGGACTACAGGGGGTATAAATAACACAAAAGAGTCTTCTTTGAAAAGGCAAGTTACACATTGTGCACATTTTTGGAGATATCATAAGCAAATTCCATCCGGCTCTGCATTTCATCCTTACAACATGACCATAATAACATGTATGACATGGTTCACAGAAACTTCCTTGGGAAGGTGCGAGTTGCTCTTTGTTCTTTCAAATGCTAATCAACCTCTTGTTTTAGTTTTCATTTTAAATTATTGCATTTGATCTGTAAACATGGATAATATTAACCAGTAAGAGCATTTCCTGGAAAAAGGGTTCTGCTGTGGTATTTAATGTTATGGCACAAATGCTGTTTCTATAGTTTAGCTTGTACTGAACCCAGAACATTTCTTTAATGAACGAGTAAAGGTCACAGATCAAGTCAATGCATATGTGACCCTGACTGGACACTTTCCATTCAAGCAATAGATACCAGGTATTGCTTGCCTGTGATATTGAAGCTGGTGATGTTGCCTTGGTACACAACAGTATTGTCTTTGTAGAGTGTGTATCTGGTGATGATGCCATTGGGTTTGAGTGGAGGGTCCCAGTGGACAAACTTCATCATGCATCAATTTAATCATGTATCAATCATACATCATACATACAAGCTCTGAAATTACACTAAAACTTGAAAATCTTTTATTATAATGATAATGATAATTATTATTAATTAAACAGGTCAAATTACAAATAATTATAATGATAAAAATTTCATATGATTTAATGCTTATATGTTCAGTTTTTTATGAATTTTTAAAGAAAACAATAAAATAAAAATATATTTAAGGTTCTACACCATTTCAGGTCACTAATCAAATGAAACATTTGTGAGTGGCTAAGACTGCCTGAATGAGCAATTTAGGTCAAATGTGTCCTGATCAAGAGTACCTTAAGAATGAAGTTGCTTCTGTAAGTGATATTAAAACAATGTTAAAATTGTCCCTCGTGGAGAATCAATACTGTAATTTGGGTTAGTAATCAAGTCCACATCAGATCGATTTTTTCACTCCGCGATGACCCATAATGTCACACTATCCTTTAAACAAAGCTATTTAGTCCAACTTAGATTAAAACGCTATCTACATTTTTCAACCTCTGTACTCACTGCAAAAAGAGAGAAATCTGAAAATATCGGCCGAAAAACGAGCTCATTTCATTTTGGGACCGGCTCTATTTCTACAATCAGACAGAGAAAATAATTGCTGCTGACAATTAATCTGTCTTTATTCTTGCCGTTTCATGTAGGAAAAAGGCTCTCAGGCAATAGACATGACACTTTTTTCCTCACTGACTGAGAAAGAAGGTTCTTTGTCTTGCCTGTGCGGTCAGACAGATGTGAAGGCAGTAAAGAATGAGCCTGAAAGAGTTGAAAGAAAGCGAGAGGAATGATGTTTGCTGCGGTGCGCTCACGCCACAGGAGCAAGCCTCGTCGGATTGAATGAGAACGGTGGAAATTGGCTCCACAATCAATTCTTTTTAGCCCAAACTGTCTTTAGATTTACTTCTCTGCTTGAGTGAAATGAAGAAGCTTTCATTAATCTTTCAGATGCCTTATATTAAGACAAGGCTCTCGCATGAACAATGTAACAGCAATTAAAAAGCCCATAAATCTGCATTACAGCTATTAAAGATGCATGTCATTAAAGGGGAAAGAGTTCAATCCCGCACTTACCCCTGTTCCTAAAACCACTCTCTCCAAAATCAGGAATAAGAACGAGACGGGGAAATAAAAAAATAAATAAGACGGAGCAATTATAGCCTGGCATTGCACTTTGTCATCAAATTAGTTTGAAGTTTTCAAGCAAATGGCTCGGCACTATTTGAGCCCCTCTCGTCACTTTTATTATTCATCAAAGAAATGTGGGAGTCAGGACCTTCTAAATGACTTTACCCTCTTGTGGAGTGCTGAAGCCGGCGACGAGCGGGCTCTCTCTGCACCCGGCCTGAGTGCACACCGTTAGGGCAATACTGTAGCTGCTAAAAGGAGCCAAGCCACTTAAAGTGACTGTGAAAGAAGAGAGGAAGTGAGCGTTTCAGAGAGCAAGAGGCAAATGTCATTCTTTTCTCTTCCATATTTCAAAAAGTGGGCCTCCCCAACTCCGCTTCCTAAAAGACTTAATGCAATGGCTTTTCAAACGCAGCATAATATAACCATCACTTCTGATAATAGGTCTGGATTTAAAAAGGTCTTTATTATCAAACAGTAATATCCCCTATTAATCAGATGGATGGAAAGTGATACGGCCTTGCTATTCAGGATATAGGACACTAATGATGTTATTTAATGGATAAAGTGGTTGATGCTATTTAAAGGGGGTTTCTTTCACGCTATGAAAGTTACTATCCTGCCCTGCTGTGATCAATACGCCTCTGACTTTAATTCCTTGCTCGGGACTTTTACCCATTAGTGATTGTTTTTGAAGACGTTAACGACGTGGCCTCAGTTCAGTAATGTTTGTTCTCAGCTGGTCTGTTTTGATAAGGTCACATACATCCAATCAAATTATATTCTTACATATATTCACCTACCATTTGGAAGTTAGTCAAATAAGTCTAAATTGGTCATTTTCAACAAACACCCTACCAAAAGTAAACAGCACATTAACAATGAGAAAAACATGTTTTATGTCAATCACAATTAGCTTTGCACTTTGAAATGCTAGTTACAGAGCTCTGAAATGTTAGTTTTTATTTAGGAACCAAACATTCAGACTATAAATATTGAAAAAAAAAAAACTGTTCTGTGATCATTTATAAATCAGAAGAGACAACCTCAGCAAGTGGTGCTTTTAATTCATCTCTAGACTTTAAAACGGGATTTATTTTTTTAATTTGTCATCCAAAATAAAGGCAGGGTCCTTTAATGGAGTGCATGAGTGAATCTTTGGCTAGCTTCCACTGTATCCATGTAGCAGACAGATCTTGGAAGAGTTGGAAGGTAAACACCCCAGCCGAGCTATAATTGGTCAGGTAGTGTAACTTTTTTTTTTTTGTCAGACGTCTTTTAATTCAATTAAGAGCCTGACCCACTCTCCTCTCGTTACCCACTCATTTGCTTTCGGAGTTTTTATCTGCCCGTGTAATTCTGCTTTTGGTGTCATGGCTATCATAAATTAGTGCGGCTTAGGCTTGCGCAGGTTGAAGCGTGCCAAGAACAAGGCAAAAAAAAGGTCTTCTTGTTACGCTTTGCCCGGAGACAGAGTATAGCCACAGTGATTGGTCATCTGAGAACGTAATCGTTGTTTCAAGATCCTCATTTGTTCTTTGAAGTAATTTCAAGTAACCGAGCAGATTTTCAGTCTATAAACTTGCAATGTCACATAGGGAACACTGCCATGACTACAGACCGTCTGGAGCATTAATGCATTTCGCTTTTAAAGGGACAGTTCATCAAAACAACAAGAAATGTGTTATTTACACACCCTCATCATTACAAACTTTTATGACTTTATACCATCCAAAAAACACAAACAAATCACGTTTAGCAAACTTCTCTCTTCTATACTGTTCCTATACAGGGGCTGTCATGGCCCGATAAGAACAAAAAAGTGGTCCATAAAACTTGCACACTCTATTCTGAGTCTTCTGAAGCCTTTATTGATGACTTTATTAAGAATTAACCTGATAACTTAATGTTAAGTATGTTTTTCAAGCTACTAAAATGGCCCTGGGGTCTCTGAGACCCCAAACGGAACATGGGGGTTAAAAGGTGTCATAGTCAAGCTCCAGGCAGACGGCGGGGCCCTTACCTGTCAGGTGCTGAGAGTGGGGGAAGGTAGCGCTGATAGGGGGTGAGGAGGGACGGTCCCGGCTGTACGCTTTCAGTACGTACTTCTCAATTACACCTCTGACCTCCGCCAGCTCCTCCCAGCTCACCTCCACACTGGAACCATTTACACTCCCAATTCTGGAGGGAGGCAGCACACTTTGTGGAACTGTACAGGAAATAATAGGTGAGAGAGACACGTGGAGAAGCAAAGCAGGAGAAAGAGAGGAAGAGAGAGAGAGAGAGAGAGAGAGAGAGCAAAGTAAGGGGGAGGAGAGGAACGAGAGTGTGAGAATCCAATTGGGAAGGCGAGAAAGTGTGTGTCAGGCTAAAGAAAAGCAGCACACACATTCCTCACTTTTAATAGACACAGTAAATCATATCTAACCATTAGCATAAATACAATTTATTAGAGTTGTAACTTTTTCAGCACTGATTTAATATGACTGTACATCCAGCGTTCATTCTGGGCTATATTTCACGCCCATCAAGCGACGGCTTGCTTTCTCTCCAGGATTCGCATTTTAGGGGGCATAAATAAAACAGTCAAACATATGCAGAAATGCAACAAGCATCATTTATGATGTGTCACAGACTACAGAATCTCTTTAACATTCGTTTATACAGTCAAAACAAGCCAGTCAGCAGACGTATGTGATGTATCCACCACTGGATCACTGGTCTGACCTATAATGCAGTGTATACACATATAAGTAGGAAGTCTATATGAATCAACTACGAATGACCTATAGCTATTTTTGATCACTGGTTTAGCAAACTTATTCCTGATGGATCAAATGAAGTCCCGTTTTCTATTTTTCATTCAGTATCTTTAATATGAACCAGAAAATGCATCAGTTTACATTAACAAAATGGGTCGGAACAGGCAATTTACATCGTAGTGACATTCAAATATGTCATTTAAAAATACACATTTATAACCAATAAAATGAAGCCATATTTCATAGCCCAATGTAGCTTGCAAAGTCTACTTGTGTGTGTGTGTGTGCTTTATTAATAGGCACAGTTAAATTCAATTAAATATTTAACCATTATTTGACATATCTAAGCCTCTTTGTCTCAATAAGGACACCACCACCATCTCTCTCTCTCTCTCTCTCTCTCTCTCTCTCTCTCTCTCTCTGTCTCTCCCAGACAGCATCTTCATCTGTAATAAGGCAGTGTGTGTGATGCACGCTCTCACAGAGAGCTTCAAGATAAGCTATCTTCAAGCACATCTCATCTCCTTGACTGCTACATATATTGTGGAGATAAGAATAAAATGGGTTGGCCTGAAAACTATGACACAAACAAATATCAGTATGGAGCCTGTAGTGTTGGCTAAGTTGCAGGCCTTTTTTGTCTCAAGAGTGTGTGCTCAGTATAAATGACTGTAAATTACAAATAGTAGCCAGAGTACACTGTATTTTTTGGCAACATAAACTGTACTTCATGTATTTAGCTAATAAGTTTACTGTAAATCACCACTCAAAAGTCTGTGGTCACGCGATTTCTTTATGTTTCTGTAAGAAACCAAGGCTGCAAATACTGTATTTGATTAAAATTACAGTAAAAAAAACAGTAATATTGTCAAACATTATTTTTGCTCTTTTCAAATGTAATTTCTTCCTGTGATTGCTCAAATTTCAGTATCATTAATCTAGTCTTCAGTGTCACATGACCCTTTAGAAAGCATTATAATATGCTGATTTGGATTTATTATTAATGTTGATTATATGTATATACATTTTATCCTTATTAAGGCAAGTGCATGCATCAGCCTATAGGATTTTTCCAGTAAGATCCCAAGCCTAACTGCTGATATTTGATGGCCAGTTGCCACCTGTCCTACCAGTCTCTCTGCTGCGCACCCACTGCCACAGCCCTCTTTCTCCTGATGCCATCACTTGAACAAATACTCTGTACACAAAGTGAAAAAACAATTTAAAAATACATTTGCTTTCTCCATACTATTCAGTATACCATTCATGCTCATGTATTGACAATTTGAGTTACTTCCCTGAAAGTATCCCTCGGTGATGCATAACCCTGCTCACAGTAACCCACAAACTGTTTCTCTCTCCATCTCCATCACTCACAAGAGAGGTACCTCAGCTATATTTGTCCGTGCACATTAGCTAAGGTGCAGTTCTCAACAGTTTTGCAGTATTGCTGATGAAGGGGACAGCAGTAGCTGTTTTAGATATGACCTCTCCGCGCCCCTTGTGTCGTGTCTGCGCCCATTGCTGGGCTGGACATATTATGTTGTTCTTCTGTTTGGTCTTTACAATAACAAACCCCAAGCAGAAAGGACAAATCAGGCCAAACAATCGCCTGACACAGGGACAAGGCAGTCAACGCAAGGCCAAAATAGCTGCAGGTCACTGAAGCTTGGCTACCGTGCTGGTGGGGATGTGCTTGAGAAAAGGGGTTGGATGCTGCTTTTACCCGTGAAGGGCTGCAGTGTCAGGTCCTCTGCGCTCCTGTCTTTGCCCATGTACACCAGAATGGAGTCGTTTCCCCTGCAGTTAACGCTGGTGTCAGCTGACAGGCATCCATCCAGATTGACTCTGACAGCACTGCTGGACACGGCCGCCAAGCTTACGACAGGCCCGCGTGCGAATCTAACATCCCTGATGCAGCCGCCAAAACCTCAAGCGCAGCACAGATGAGGATGAAAGAGAGACAAAGACAGAAGGAGAGACAAAGGGGGAGAAACAGAAAGATGTTTAAGGCACATTCTGAACTTTCTGGATTCATCTGAAACAACAAAAACTGTCCGTAAACACCAGACAGATCGCGTACATGATAATTTGTATCAGTTATATCATTTTAAAACACCATTCTAGAGACATGGATATTGTCAATCAAAACTTTTAGAGATAACCTTAGACACACGCAGAGATTACCAGCATCTTGTCTAAAAATGGTGAAGCTCTCTGGAATCCCTCTTATGAAAACAGTTCTGACCAATGATGGTGCTCACACTTGTAGCCGACGATGATCTTGTTGGAGGAAAAATATGACCTGGTACCCCTGAAAATGTGCCAATGCTAAATCAATACAATAATGTTCTTCTGAGACTGTTCCTGGCTGGTCTAATAATCACAGCAGGGCCCAGCAATATTTTAACAACTTTATTGTTGTACTCCAATGGTTTCAGTTGGTGCTCGAGTCCAGATAAAGTAATTTTACTCCAAAAGAGTGAATGAGATAAAGCATTCCTCCCTCTGGTGGGAAAAATCCCCTGAGACCGCTTTGAGACAGGAAGGAGGAGACTCCGTTTCACACCTCCAGCCTTAATTGAAATGTAAGTTCAGGAAAGGAGAGGCTTCTTTGGCCTAATTACTCTAATCACACAATGAATGGCAATGATTAACCTTGATAATTCCTTTGCTAGAAATCTGTTCAAGTGGAGGGCTTTACAGGCACTGAATAACCGAACAGGACAGAACTGAGGGTACGGGGCTCGCCTATGAATATCATATGTGTGTGCATCGTTACCGCTGTATTGACTGTCGACAATGATTGTTCCCACGGCCTGTTTCCTGGTAGCGATCAGATGGTGCCACTGGTTGTCATTATAGCATCTACCTCCATCGTTGCGAGGGCTGAGGGCCACGGATGAGGCCTAGCATCAAACACTGAGGGTTAATCACTCGCTCATCATGAACACAACGCACACACTGCACAAATGATTGCTCATCAGCAGTTTTCCCCTCCCTTAGAGCTTAGGAGGTACATAAACTAATGTAGAGTAAACACTTTCAATATAAACAGGGTGCAGAAATGCAATTGGATCTTGAATGTAAAGAAATGAAAAATTATTCAAAATATAAAGAAATTCAAATAACTAAGTTTTTTAGCTAGAAAATAAGTTTGCAGGAAAAACTTTGAATGGTTGGCACACCCTTGTTAGAAGGTTATAAAACGTTCACAAATCATTGAAACAAATAACAGACAGACAGACAGACAGACAGAATGATAGTTATATCATGACAGCTCTTGAAGATTTTAGCATGGTAATGGATAACCAATATTAAATATATTTGGTATTGGCAGAATAGATCTCCTATGCTGTTGAATTTGTGCTGCTGTTGGTTATTGCTGTTGTTGTAGATTATGCAAAGCAAGTACAGGAACTTGCTACTGCCAATATGCCAATATGGGTGCCAGGAGTATTTAAGACATAATGCTGCTGCACAATAAATAAATAAATAAATAAATAAATAAATAAATAATAAATAAATAAATAAATAAATAAATAAAATAAAATAAAAAATAACCTTTAGCATATCTATACAGGTGGAGCTGGGGAAGGTGGAGGGTATCAGATGAACTTTTGCCAAGCAGTTTAACGCTGTGAATATTACCAGTTTGTGAACAACAGATAGACAGAATGATAGATAGATAGAAATATGGAACTATATCTAGACAGAAAGGCAGACAGACAGACAGAATAACAGATAGAATGAACGACAGACAGAAAAATAAATAGAACCACAGACAGAAATATAAATAGAACTACAGACAACAGACTACAGACTTTTTGGATTAAGGTTTGAAAACATTTATTAGAATGAGTAATGAAGAATCTGTAAATTACACTTCCTGTCATACCAATTCAAATCCCTGTGTGCTGTGGTCACTTCCGTTCAAATTCTTAACGGTGAGCCAATTGTTGAATTCTGAATTTTGCACAACCAACATAGTATTGAATTCATAGAAATCCTTCCTTTGACCATTTACACTGCAATATCTGAGTTCATAGAGGAGAAGTTGGAGAGTTGGAAAAACTAGCAGCAGAATCCCTCTTGGCACAGAACTCAAGCCACTGAGGAATTCTGCCCGGAGATAGGACATTCCCCAAAAGCAGTAAATTTCATGGGCTGGCACCATCAACATAAGATGGGGTTATTGTCCTGCTAAATATGACATCATTCAGGTTCATACCACTTAACAGCCTGACTGAGTGCTCTGCAGTGAAAGCACCGAGACACAAAGTATCGCATCTCCTCTTTGTGATGAAAGATTTAATGATCAAATCAATATGTGTGTGGATGCTGAGGGAAGTCAGCCCTGTGATAGCTATGCTTACTGCAGAGAGAGAGAGAGAGAGGGAGAAGAAGAAACAGCTTTAGGGAGAAGTCAGGACAGACACAACACTGCATTCCTATCCCTCCTCCCTTTGAAAGTATTCAGTGGGGCTTCTTTACGATGGAAGATCAATTCTGTCACAACAACTAAAAGCCTTCCTGAATAAAATCATCTGCCAGCAGTTTAACAGCTAACTTTAATTATGCAAGCCCAAAATGTGTTTACTGAAATAATTTGTTTATTTTAGATGTCTGGAAACAAACAAACAAACAAAAAAAATCAGTCTTGTTCAGTGAGAGGCAGACCTGTCAACGACATCACGATCTGAACATCTGATGCAATGTATTCGAGTTTCAGTCACGTGCCGTAACCATCAGCTAGGGAGTCCTATAATGACTGAACCCTAAACGATCAGTCACAGCATTCATCAATTTCAAGAAAACATTGGAGCAATGCTAGAGGATATTTACACCACAATTCATCTACTTGCATAAATTAATTGCTAATTGCACTCATGAATTATCAATTAGGTCTTGTTCAAGGGATTTTTTTTTTTTTTTTATAAACATAAAAAATACTGATATATGCTCAAA
>NW_020524618.1:0-25433 GCF_003368295.1 Carassius auratus
TCAACCTCCACAATATGTGCCTCATTGGATCCCTGATGTCTTTGCTTTTTGAAAACATTTAAATTATACGTTTAAACACCTCAGGCTAGGTAAAAAAAAAAAAAAATCTAATTGTTTGGATGGTTATGTAAGTGTCTTGAATAACAATAGCTGTATTCCTGTAGGAGTTCTGCAGTCTCGTATTCTACTTTCCGTCCATATTATTGTGTAACTTTGCATTTTGTTAGCCTAAGTTTAGAAACGGGTCCAAAATGCTGACTCCGGCTTCTGCAAGAAAAGCACCTTATCAGGGAGTGCTCTGACGTGAAGTTGCTATCTAGAATAGGAATCTTACAGCTTCAACACTAGAGTGGAAAAACATGTTTTCATGAACAAGAATATCTCTATTGTAAAATATACTTTTTTTAGGCCTATAAGCAAAAATTCTAAGTGGGAAGACAGTATGGCAAACTCAACAAGGATAGCACTGACTTGTCAAGCTTGTTTCAAAGTATCTCAAATAATATTTGCTACTGTCTTGGGTGTTTTAGACATTCTTTAGCACTTGACCTCATTCTTTGATACAGTAGATACAGCAGCTTTGGTGTCACTGTCAAACCTGCAGCTCTAAATACCAGTGAGTCCTCCACTCCTCCATCTACTAATTTTCCTCTCTCTCTCTCTCTCTCTCTCTCTCAACAGAGCTCTACAAACGGACCCTCGTGACCCTGAATTAATCCCAAAGTAATTGAACTTACTCAAATTCCCACAGGCATGCGGCCGCCGTGTGAAAGCACTTGATGTTTCTTTGTGGAGTGGCTTAATTGGGTTTTCATGACTCCGTCAGAAACTGAAACCTTTCTCTTCTTCGTCTTTACTTTCAATCTCTACACACAGACTGGTTTCGTGTCCCCCATTTGCATTCAGGATGAAGAACAAGGGCTAAAACAGAAGACAAAGTGGCAACAAACAAAGGTAGACAGGTTTTCGGAGGGATCTCACATATGAAAAGACACATTGCAGCATGTTTCTCCGTGATCATTACCCGTGAGCTTCTACAGCAGGGTTGCTGCGATTTTGCCAAGTAGGACTTTGCCAGGTAATGTAGGACAAATTCCAATTTTGGATCTTTGGATGGTCCTGGAACAATATTCATGTAAAACAAACAAAACCTTAAACCCTAACCATTAACTTCAGAGGGCAGGTTATAGGTTGATAAGATTTTCTCCATGCCCTAACCCCAGTCTTACACATAACTCAAACCTAACTCTAAAACTTGATTGAGTCCCTGCTGGGCATCAACATAATGCCTGTGCTTAGGATGATGGTTTGCAAAGTGTGCCCATTGGGCTTTCTAACTAGCTTCACCGGCAAAATTCCCTCAGTCAAACAGATTCAAAAAGGCCATGCTGGTTGGCAAGATTCACCAACTAAGGTGATGCTGATTCACCAGCAAGACCACCACCAGTCCAGCATAAACCAGGAAATTCATGCTGGTCTAAACTGGGTTGTTCCCGGCATTGGCATCTACAACAGATCACAGTCAGACAGACCTGCTTAACCCTTTCATGTACAAACTTGCACTGGACAACTCAGCAGGCCTAATGACAGACAGGACTCCTTGTGCACTCCGTATGTGCCGTCAAGACCAAGACACCTCCATGTGCTTTTGAATGAACCTCTACAGAAGGCGAAACAAGACTCTGCATCTGTGTCAATGATGGTCCATCTCTGACTCCGACACTGCCACCAGGTAGAAAGTGCAACAATACTGTGCTGATCCCAAGCCGAACCCTTACCTTATTCTAGAGTTCAGTGGCTCCAAGAGAAACTGTAAAACTGTTTTCGGATCAGTGGTACGAGGCAACACCCAGTCCCAATAGGGAGCTCATTTCACACACCAGACGGACTCTCAACAGGTGAAGCCTGTGCTCTCCGTGGCTAATTTACAAGTGTGCAGCAGGGCTGAAAGTGATGCGCCTTCACAGAGGAGGAAAACTTTGTTCATTAACTCAGCGTATGTAAATATTCAAAGAGTTATGTAGAGTGCGGTATGGCAAACTCTAGAGAAGGAATTTTCCTCAGGCTTAATGTTCTCTCAACTGAGACCTAACAAATTACATTGTCTTTCTAATTTTTGTAATTAGTATTCATATTTTCATGTTGCCTATGTTTAAGAAATCATTAAGTTCGAGCAAAAAAAAAAAGCTTGTTGTTCTTTGTGCTGTGCCCTGTAGAGATAAACGGGGTACAGAATGCTGTTGAAGAAGGCATTTGTAATTACACAAGGATACCAAATTTTGCCTATCCTATATTTGCATGCGGTTACTTGTATTTTAAAGTGTCCTTGTTACAGTGTAATTATACAATTAAGTACAGAGTAAATATTAGTTAACTACATGAACTTACTCTATGGTAAAGGTTAGGATTATGGTTTGGCTTAGGGTTACTTGCATGTAGTTTTGCATATTTAAGTGTTATTATAATAGTAAATACATGTAACATATGTAACAAGCACACTTTAAAATAAAGTGTTACCTTACATGCCGTTAGGAATTAAGATTTAACTTAAATTTAAGTGGATTTCTTTTACATTGACAATAAAGAAATTAAAACATTTGTAAAAGTTGGTTGTATGAAAGCTTTCAGGCTCTCCAAAAACACCAGAAGCCATGGCGAATGGTTGACAGAGAGGCAGACAATGGAGTATGGCCTGGTTCCCCATGCTGATCTGAGCGTCCGTGGTGAGGTGTGAATGGGGTGCTCCCCTGTCTGTGCTGCTCTGCTGCTGCAGGCGGCTCTCAGCGGCCCCATCTGTCCCCCCATTGCAGCACTAAATCAGGGACACAGTAAGACACGCTGCCATGGGCCTCCACGTGACCCACTAGACATACAGAAATATACACACCATGTGTCTGCTGAACCACAGAACTGTATTTTGTGTATAAACAGTATTTCAACAATGCTCAATAAATATTGAATCTAAAAATGAAAACACTGATAATATACATGTATATTCACTCTCCTGAAATGCATTTGACTTTCTTTCTTCAACTGAACACAACACTACGAGTTCAATGAAAGTATATGGGACACTTAAAGTTGATGCTTCAAAAACCACAACAAAGTGAAAACAACAACACATTTTTTACTATAAACAATCACTTTTCAGCCAACTGTGATATTGAACCAAATCAGCCCATTTAAAATATGAATCATTCACACATTTTATTTTTTAACAAAACAAGTTACATTCCAGTTTGTTTCTCACATACAGCTACTGGTTGACTAAAGAAAAATTGTAATATAGCACATAGATCATAAAGATCACTTTGGTTGGTGCTTTTGCATGTTTTTAATTGTAACTCAATGGGGAAAAAAACATGGAAAACAGTGCTAATCATCTTTTGCACTTTACGCAAGAAAGTAATTTGGTGGACTACTGCTTTAAAGACAGCTCACAAGAATGACTTTTTCCAAGCAGCACCAAACTGCTGCTAACATCACTCAATCAACAGATGCCATGAAAATCAATAGATTTAAACTGTCTACGTGAACTTATAGGTGTTCTCTGTAGTTATGGAAAACATGTAATCAAAGTATACTAATGAAGACAGCAACTCTGCAGAAAACATACAATTATCCCCTACCCGACCAGCAGATCTGTAAACGTGATTAAAATTGTCCAAAATTAGTCAAATCAGAAATGTGGGTCGGCACTATAATTTTGGAAAATGTTATAAGGAAATGATTCAAATGGAAAAAAGAGGACCAGGGAAGTAAGCATATAAAAATCAACACATTTACAATGTGTGCCAGAATTTGTGTATGAAAGCTGTATGTCCTCATCAGCAGGAACAAAATTCACAGATTTTATGCTAAAGTAGGTTTTGCTTTTCCATATTTATGCTCTTACATTTTCTTTACTGCTAACGCTGAATGAAAGCCAACTGCTTTCTTGAAACTTCACACATGGAAGTTACCCCAAAAGACCAATATGATGCATTAGAATAAAAAGTGTGTAGTTCTCTCTCACTCTTTCCATTCCTGTCTCTCTCTACTTTAGAGAGAACACTGAATATTCATGACTGCAACTCAAAACACAGGTGACATGCTTGACTTCTGTTATACGGCTAACCTAAACAAAAGAGAGCCTGCTGCGTTTTCTTTTGAAGGAGGTGGGTTTGAATGCGCGTGAACGCTCCCGAGAGACCGCTTTGCTTTTTGTAAGGAGCGTTAAACCAACATGCTAATGATCCGAGAGGTGGGAAAAACAAGAAAGATGGCCATTCCCTCACTTCCCCCAGCGAGAGCTTGCAGTTTTTTCTTTAATTTTGGATTTAGCCTGGATTTGTCTAGATTTTTGCATCCACACAAGCAAGCAGACAAACCATTAGAATATCAAATGAAAAAGGATTTTAAAAATAGATTACATAAACTGCAAAATATGAGAAAAGAGTGCCATACCTTTCCAGCACCCAAAGAGTGTCTGAAAATTATTATAGGCAGAATTTTGTTGCTGTGAGAAACACAGAAGTGTTTCCAAGACCAAAAAACGATGGGGTCTGGTCTCTTGGGCTGTAGGTGGATGGAAAAGTGCACCTTACTGTATTTATTTGCAGGTGAAGAGGATCCCAGCGTTTACCAAAGGGCCAGTGGGTCATGGAGCAGGTCATGAGGGTGTGCAACCCTGGGAATGCTGCTGGAGACCCGGGTCAGGCACTAAGAAGATGAGGGGTGATTAATGCAGAAAGACCAGACCTGAACGTGACCCCAAGAGTGGATCACCGACCTTAAAACTGCAGCTTTGTTCCCCATATAGAAGAATATAGAAGATTTGCAGACATACCTAAACTCAACACAAAACCATGCCTTTCATTGAAACACATGTTGACATTGTTTTCATAAAGTATTTCTGTAGCACGGATCTAAAGATAAAGAAGCTAAAGGTTGAATAGCGATTCACAATTCTTGTTAACTATATATTTATAATTTGTTGTATTTAATAGAATAGTATATCAGTATTCTTGTAGATATGTTTTCAGACTACATTCAGTAAATGTACTATCTAGCTAATGCATAAAGCATAGTATAATAATAGTAATAATAAAAATAATAATAATAATAGTAAACAATAGCATGAGTTGAGTATAATTTTGGCTGCTAGTATCAGTTTTGCCAACCAATAGTAGGCATTATTAGGGGTTCAAGCACGCAGTGCTGAAACCCTATTGTAATTGTTAAGATTTTTATTATTATTATTATTCTTCCGCCTTAAAACTGAACGTGCAGCCCAAACCGTAAGGCCTAGAGAGCTGAAACTTGGTCAGATGGTAGTAGTCCTGCTCGCTACTCAGATACAAAAAACCGGCCCAATCGGCCTAACGGGGGCGCTACTGCGCAAAAAACTAAAATTTTAGACATTTTTGGCCGCAGGTCGTAAACCGTTAGCCATAGACTCAAAAACATGGCATCGTTGCAATCCTTGGGTTAGCCCGAACAAAAGTGCACAGCTGCTTTTTTAGCTCTACGACGCACCGTTTTCGCGCAAAATCGAGCTATATCCGAAACCTACTTTTGAGAACTAGTCCTAGGATTTTCAACCAATCGGAACCAAACCACTGCAGAAATATTCCCTGGACACTCAATATCAATAATTATCAAAAAAAAGTTGAAATTTCGATTCTTACGCGAAACAGTACGTCAAAAAGCGTCTATGCTAACATTAGCCAAGTGTTATTTTGACTATAACTCTTGAACGGAATGAGATATCTTCACCAAACTTGGTACACGTATGTATGAGCTCAATCTTTGGTCAAATCAAAAAAATTGCACATCTTTGCCACTTGGGGGCGCTATAAGATAGAAAAAACACATAAATGGCTATAACTAGGCAATCGTTGGCTCGATCGACTTGAAAATTGGTATGCAATGTCTTGGTCTGAAGGGGCACAAGTACCTATGAGGACATTTGCATATCTCAAAAAACATGGCCGCCATTGGCCAAACAAATTTAAGCACCTATTTGAAAGGGTTAACGGAAGTTGATCGGAACGAAACTCACTGGGTACGTTCGACTCATGAACCTTAAGGGCTGTAAGAATTTTGAAAGAAATCGGCCACTAGTTGGCGCTAACGAGTTTTATGGCTCTGTAACCACGTGGTGTTTCACATATCAACACAATATGCATATCATTTGATAGATCTCCTCATAATGCACAACTTTGCCTCAAGAACCATTGCTGTCAATCAAATCGTTCAATTGTTATTCACAAATATGTTAAAAACCTACTTTTGCGAACTAGTCCTAGGTTTTTTGTCCGATCGGAACCAAACCACTGCAGTAATATTCTGTGGACTCTCTAGATCAATAATTATCAAAAAAATGTTGAATTTTGTACTTTGGTTAGCTTTAAATGGGTAATTTAGAAAAGGGGGATGGCCAAACATACCCCAAAGCCTATAAAACCTAAACGAAAACTCAAAACTTTATGAACCTTGGTGAAAACATGTAACACGTGACTCTTAACAAGCATGCAAAGTTTCATGGAGATCGGATCATAGGTGGCGCTTTAACAGTTGAAAAAGCCTCAATAACACACATTTTCAATAGAAAATGATCACAATTTGTAGAACATGTTCATACATTCACACAAACACTAGATCTTCATATCATATGATATATCTCCTCTTTGTGAACAACTTTGCCTCAAGGAGCAAAGATGTCAATCAAATCGTTCAATTGTTATTCACAAATATATTAAAAACTTACTTTTGCGAACTAGTCCTAGGTTTTTTACCTGATCGAAACCAAACCACTGCAGTAATTTTCTCTGGACACTCTAGATCAATAATTATCAAAAAAATATTGAATTTTGTCTTTTGGTTAGCTATAACTGGCTAAATTAGAAAAGGGGCGTGACCAAAATACCCAAGAGCATATAAAACCTAAACGAAAACTCAAAACTTTATGAAACTTGTTGAAAACATGTAACAGGTGACTCTTAACAAGCATGCAAAGTTTCATGGAGATCGGACCATAGGTAGCGCTATAACAGTAAAAAAGGTCTCAAAACATAAGATTTATATGGTAAATGGCTTCAAATTGTCTGAAAATGCTCATATATTCACATAAACACTAGATCTTCATATCATATGATAGATCTCCTCATTCTGAACAACTTCTGGGACCAATGTTGTCAATAAAGCTGTTAATGAAATATTCAAGGTTATTTAAAAAAGTTACTTTGGCAAAGTAGTCCAAGGCTTTAAGCTGAAAATCAATAAAACCACTGAAGTACAATTCTCTAGACTCTGAAGGTCAATAATTATCAAAAACATGTTGAACAATTGCATTTGGACAACTATAAACCAGTGATGTATAGTATGTTCTTGTCACAGTGTACACAAAGGCCTATCAATACAAACAGAAAGCCCACAAATGATCAAAACTGTGTAAAATAATGCCTAATTTCATTCTAAACAAGCATGCAACATTTAAGAGGGATTAGGCAAAAAAACACTAAGAGTTATAAAGGATTAACACATTGATGTATGAGATATTGCCATTTATAACCACTTGATGGCAGCGGAAACCACTAATGGGCTCATTCAGCTAACTTAAACAGTACAGTTGAAAGGATGTATGAATTAATGCCTAAACAATAAAAAAACACTGTTACAACATTTCAAATCTCACCGAGTTAAAGTTTTCCATTTTGTTCATACAGACATATCAGTTTTTAAAATTTTACCACATTATGATTACAGTGAAACCTGAAAATGACATCTAAAATCTTAAAAACGAGTTTAATCATTTAATTTCAGTGTGTGTGTCTGTCTGTTAGCCTATTCTCCATTTTGGATGTCTTTAACGGTCATCCATACGTCCAGGTTGGCTCTGACCACCTAAGATGCCTTAAATGCTTGAACCCCGTAAATGCTGCGTGCAGCTTTAATTTTTAAAATGTTTTGGAAAATCTGTTTGAAAAATTACCTTTAAAATTGTAATTTAAACTACCTTTCTCTTTACCTTGACAAGTTTTTCTAACAAGTTTAAAATAAAAATAATACTACATTCTTTTGTACGTACATTAATTTGCAATACATTCTGATTTAGCCTGCAAGGAAGTATAAGCTTGCTCTGATGAGACTTTTGATGACACTTCCACCTTTCTGCTCAGTGAGGGGGAAAGATAGGTATGACTACACTTCTTAAGGAAAGAGAGAGAGGGCCAGGGGAAGCTTGCTGACCCAGAGGAGAGATTTACGGCAGTAATCCTGTAGATACCGACGTCCCTCGGGCTCTCGGACCTTAGCCTTGTGAATAACGCTGGCTCTGTGGACATCTTCATTACTGAGTGCAGTGCAGGTTAAAATCCTGTTACACAGCACTGCAAAACAACTTCTCACTCTCACTAAGAAAGTGACTAAACCAAAGAGCTGGCGGGAACTGTATGTCTGCAAAGAACTGGCAACAGACAAATACAGCGTAAATGAGACACACAAAGTGTACATTTACATTTATGCATTTAGCAGACACTTT
Organism: Carassius auratus; assembly: GCF_003368295.1. Lineage (NCBI taxonomy): Eukaryota > Metazoa > Chordata > Actinopteri > Cypriniformes > Cyprinidae > Carassius > Carassius auratus. The sequence goes on from NW_020524618.1 coordinate 8,525, forward strand.
TATCCAAAAGCAGTGCATTCAGGCTATACATTTTTTTCAACAATATGTGTGTTCTTTGGGAATTGAACCCATAACCTTTTGCACTGTTTACGCAATGCTCTAGCACTTAGCCACAGGAACCCTTCAGAATCTCAGATTACTTATACTAAAGAAACATTTCAGTTCAGCTATCTCATTTGTGGTTTCCTCATCCTAAAAATTCAAATTTAAGCACTTAAATTGAGTGTAGTTCAAACGGAGAGGAAAAAAAAATATTCTTATCCATTAATCTGTGTGAGATGTACGACTTGTCTCTGTGGAGATGTCAAGCATCGTCGATACAGCAGAAAAATGAAATGAGCGATCTTACACTGACGTGGTCTCATGGGTGCTGTTTACACGTTCCACTGCTCTCCAATATTCATATCTTTCCTTTTACAGTTTAACAAGGAACCATTAACTAACACTTATTAAAATAAAACAGTAGTAAATAGTGTTACATTACCAAAACACCGTTGTTTGTTGTCACTGCTGTTGGTTACTTTTTTATTCCTTTTATGTCTATTCTACCAATACACTGAAGCACTAATTAATTTCCTCTGACAGACACAGAAAAAAACCTAGCTAAATAAATAGACTGATTAAATAGAGCATAAATGACAGGTATGCACAAAGACAATAGACATGGGATTCTTTCTTAGACTGCAGATGTTTACACAAGGTTATAATTTGTAATGGAATTTAGGACTTTAAAACTTTATTTTACTGTAATTGCTACTGATATGTCACATAACTCCAAAGTGTCTCTACATAATCTCTACACAGACCTAATGATAAAGTTCAATTGGGAAGTAAAAAAAAAAAAAATTATATATTTGCCCATTGGTTTAACAATAAATACAAGTACTGTATATTGGCACCAAATTGTTATCTGACCATATTGAATACATGCTAGTAAAATAGGGCAAAAGAGCATGAACATGTAGAATACCTTTGCCAACATAATCTAATGCTCATTTGCTATTACATCATTCACTCTTAAATCATTTAACTCTCAAGTAATTCCAAAACTGTATCAGTTTCTTTCTAATGTTGAACACAAAACAATATATTTTGAAGAATGTTGGTAACCACTAGTGGCAGCCATTGACTTCCATAAAATACCATGGACGTCAATGGCTACAAACAACTGTGGCACTAAATATCACTAAGAATATAGGAGAAGCCACTGAATATAATCATTTTCATATATGATGTAAATTACTTGCACCTCAGAGAGTGCAGAAGTAACACAATAAATGCTGTCAATGCTTTCGGAGGTGGATACCATCTATTTGTGGACTTTCCTCAGGCATTTCAGATTGACCAAAACAACATATAGATGCTGTGAACGAGACTGGTGGTTAGTCAAGTTATCCTGTCACATGACTTTTTCAATGCACAGGGTGGAATTTATTTGGTAAATGTGTTTCCATCATAGTTTATGTGCATTTTTTCTTATCGAATAAAAAGTTTATCCTACTCAGTTTTGAACATATGTTTTTTATGCACATTTTTATACAATAATCCAAAATGCACATACAAATAGGTGGATGGAAACATAGCTAATGATGACAAAAAAAATGCATTTTGGATTAACTATACCTTTAAAAACTACTACAACAAATAATAATACCAACAATAATAACACAGCTGACACCAATGAATTTAAAATAAAGCTGATATGATAATAAATATGGTACCAATATAGTGTGCATCCCAAATGTTTTATTTATTTTTATTTACATATTTATTTTTGATGATATTATGCCATTTCTGCTTGCAAAATGACACCCTCCTTACAATTCTGTGATTTACAAAATAATCAGTTCAATTTGTTTAGCAAATTGGCTTGAACGAATCAATACGAATCGGTTCAAAAGAACAATTAGTTTGCAGCACATTTAATGGCCAATCTTAACAGGGATGATTACAGCCCGCATAATTACATACCACGTCAGAGTTCCTCCTGCCTGCTTTACCATCTATCTCTCAGATCATCTCAGGTGGAGACATTTACCGGCCCTATTGTGCAGGGAAATGGCAAAAGGGAGGGAGTCAGAGAAAGCTGGACGTAAGCACTTCTGCTTTCCCCTGCACTACTGCTGATGTGAGAGAGATATCAGCGGGCAAGAGACAGAGAGAAAGTGGGAGAGAGAGCTGGAGCATCTCTTTTCAGGACAGTGGTGGCAGAAAATGACAGTGCTCCTCCGGGGCTCTAGGGTAATCTTTGCCTTATGTATCATCATGTTCCATCGCAAGAGACATCTGCCAAATGGCTCACCGTTTGCAAAACTTACAACGTGTGCAAAAATACCCAAATCGTCTGCATTAGAGCGGTGCGGTATAAAAAGTAACATTCCCCCAAGAGATGCAGAGAACTAAATCCTGTCGATGGCAGCCGGCTATCACACAGAAAGCAAAGAAGAGGCATGAGAAAATCTCCAGCCTTCACATGAAATCAACAGAGTCATCACAACTTTGAGATAAACATCTTCACTACTGCACATTACTGACACCCTCATGCTGGCGGCTCCATCGTGGGAATTTAAAGATAATTCACACACATTTGTTACCCATCCAACAATAAAATGTGATGTTGTTATTTCATATACTGTATCAGGAGAATTACTGGTTGATTTCATTTAAAGGGACAGTTCACCCAAAAGAGAACATTATGTCATCATTTACTCACCCTCATGCCGTTCCAAACCTGTTTGACTTTGCTGGAACATTATAAGAAATCTCAAAGGGGTCTAATTTAGTGTGTATGAGTGAAAAGAGATTTAAAAATACCTTTTTTGTGTCCCATGAAAGTATAAGTCATACAGGATTGAAATGGCATGAAGATGAGTAAAAGATTTTTGCAAATATTTTTGGATGAACTTTGTTGACTACATACAAATCTGGCATGTCAACCGATTAGTGGGTTTTAATTTTATTCTATTTGAATTTGAATGCAATTTTATTTTTGGTTGTTTGATAATAAAGTTGCACAATCATTGGATAGCATTTATGAGGTGGAAATGGGGTTACATTCCCCACACTCTGTCCTTAACCTCAGAGAGAGAGTGTGAAAGCAAGGGACGGAGAGAGCGAAAACAAAGGAATGAAAAGTCAAAGAGCGAGGGAAAAAGGGAGACTCATACATCTCAGTAAAACAACATGATTCATGAAAATGTCATGCTGACAGGGCTCAAACTGAGAGCCAACAGTTTGCACTCCCAAAATACCTCTTCTGACTAATGCCACTGCAGGATACACACACACACACACATAAATGCATATACTGTATATAATGCAGGTGTACTTCCAACACACATATTTGCTGTGAGGATTAGAAAATAGCGACCTTCAAACCTTTAAATAGAACAGACTCATTCTGAGCAACACTGGACACCTCATGCTGGAAAAGACCAGACGATAGTAGCGACAGTTATCATTAACAATAGTGTGATGCACTGCTATTCCGGTTCATATTGATCTCACGGTGTAAAGAAAACTGGAGGATTGTAAGATGCAAATGACAGCATATTTAAAGATTAATCTTGTTCTTCTACATGTAACCCTTTCTGAGCATGTGGCTCTTGATGCTCTTTTTCCATGACCCCGATTTATTAATAACGATACATTTAACAATTTGTATTAAGGATCAGGACATTCAATTTGATCAATTATATAATCATAGTGAAATGTCAATTGCTAAATCTAGATTAGTCCATGTTTAGCTAAGTAACACAAATTAAAAAATCTAATAACAAAACAAAACAATAAAACTTTAAATTCATGGGGATGAAACTAGCACAGAAACTAGCCTCATTGTGAAGCCTCTTATTAAATGGATGACAACTACATGATTTTTGCCCCGATTTTTCACCGATTTACAGTCTGGTGAAGTTGATACTAGTTGCCAAAGGTCAAAGCCAGTCTGTAGATTTGAGTCGACTGATTCCACAGAAAATCACGTAGAGTATGATAATCACAGAGTCCAATTTTCTTTTTCTTTTTTTTAGCTTCAGACTTTGATTCCATCCAGTTGGAGGAGATCAAACATGTTTGATATTTTCTGCCGATTTTACTTTTTTCACTATGATCATAATGAATTTTATGTCTGCTCGTGTGTGATCCTCAGTCGTTTAATGTATGATGTCCAGTTTTCCTTTGTGACTATTTACAAAGTCTTTAAGTCTATAATGCCTTGTGTTTTAAAAATCTGTTCACATGTAATATATTTAAGCCCTTAGTTGCTTTTTTTCTGGACAGGTATCACAGGTTCTAATGGCTCCTTCTTTGTACAAATGACATGCTTCTTTCATCTTTGGGCATAAACTATAGTTACACTTAGATTTTGTTACCTTAAATCTGTCAAAATACATTAATAAAAATTTTATAAAGATTAATTTAAAGTGACAACCATCAGTTAATATTTAAAATCCGTTTATGAAGTATTTACATACGTAGACATTCAATGTGGAATAGCAAAAAAATTTAAGAAATTGAATGTAATATTTAATAAAATGAGGGGCTGATGCGCTGTTTTGTAGACCGTGTAAGAGAATATTGTATATGTACTAAAATCTCACAGCTGCCACTGAAGACAGTCAGAAAGGGTCAGCGGTAAGCCAAGAACACTTAGAAAAGATGTTTACTACAAAGCTGTCATTAATAATGAAACAATTAGGCCTTTAACTTGTACTTAATTCAACAAAAATTATTATGTCTGCAGACATACAACTTAAAAATAATTGCAGTCACAGAAAACATGTGAAACTCTATTTAATTTGACTTCATAACTGAGAGAACAGGTAAAACTACATCAGAGGGTGAATAAACAAGGCTCATATGCATATCACTGCCGGAGCTCGTTGTGTATTTGTGAGGCGAGTGATTCAGTTTGCTATAAATATGTCTGCCCTTTCCACTCGGCCAGCACGACGGATTAGCAGCTTTCCGTCTCCAACACCACGTGCACACACAAAAAGTTTGGTCCCTAGCTTTCCTCTGTATCTTTCCCCCATTATATACCCTTGCTGTGAACTGCTGTATATGTGAAAGATGGATAGTGAGAGAGATGCAGTTAGGGACAGCCTGAAGCACACAGAGCTCCAGTATCACTCTGATTCACTCGTTTCCCTCACCCTCTTTCTGCCTGATGGAACGAGAGAGTGAGCGCTCCGGAGTTGGGGCGCACCAAGAGGCTTTTTAATCTGTTACCGAATGAAAGTGTGCCAGATCACAGAGCGGCTGATGTCACTCGGGAAGCTGTGGTGCTCGCGCTGCACTCTACTGTCTTATCTATGGCACTGGGGCCACAGAAGCCTGTTTGGAGACAGCTGCACAAGTGCTCTACTTCTGTTTAAATGTCTTAAATCATTGCCTTTTCCCTGATGCACATTTTATTTCGGCATATTTGCTAATTAGATATAATCTGAAGTGTTGCGAGGATTAGAAAGTAGTAAACCGTCATGTATAGTAAACTGTAGACATGCAGCATACACAAATTTGGTATGGCAACCACAGTTTCGACATAATACCATAATAATTACTCTACAGTTATTGTTGATAAATGCAGTTATTTTTAAATACATATCACAAAGGTGCACTATGAACATTTTGGTGTAAAAATGAACAATTGATCAAACAAGCAAGCAAGCAAACTAATGAATATTATATTGTAAGACTTTATGTCTTTCAAACAAAAAATATCTAATGCTCATCAAGATTGTTTTTTATTTGCTCAAAAATACAATAATTTCTATACATTTTTTCAGGATTGTTTGATGAATACAAAATGAACAGTTTTTTTTTCTTCTTTTTAAACAGAAAACTCTTAAAACAAAAAAATATTTTACCGTCAACTTTGATAAAATTTAATCTGTACTTCCTGAATAAAAGTAATAATTTATTATTAATTATTATATTTTTATTACTATCTATCTATCTATCTATCTATCTATCTATCTATCTATCTATCTATCTATCTATCTTTCTATCTATCTCTCCCGAGACTTTGTGTTTATATAATAAGTGTGTGTGTGTATTTATATGTATAAATACTTACACTTACAAGTATATATTTAAGAAATAATATATATTTATATATATAAATCATCTTTAAATATCAACATACATAGATATGCACAGGCCAAAGTTAAAAAGAAATAAAGAGCACCTTTGAAAAATATGCTTATTATATACACTACACACAAAATGAAGAAAACAGGTTCATTTCACCATGATTACATCACATGGCCCTCCGAATTCCATACTACCTGACTGCATAAATCCAATTTGTCAGTGCCTTAATATGACTAAACTATGGTACAACACTTAACAACAAATGGAATTAGCAGTATATGAAAAATTAGCCTCTAGAAGCTAAGCGTCTTCTGAGTTTCTGCACACATACAATTTCATGAAACATCTTGTCACTCCACTTCATCAATCTACACACAACACACGGTGATGTCACTGCCATCCCTTGGCTTCAAATTCACCCCATGCCTATAGCCTTATTCATATTTCAGCATGAATCATGCTGGGATGTTGTGCTAGCATGAAAGGGTCATCAGACCCAGGGCTGTTATGAGCAAAAGAATTCAGGTCAGCTAGATGCTAACCGTTCTGGCAGGAGCCATCCACGGTGTACAACATCATAAAATAAAGAAGTCTTTTATTAATCTTTTATTTACATTTTTTCCAGTAGCGTTAGCAGCTACTGGCATTCATATATGAAGAGTGAATTCCCTCCTCTAGTTTGGGACAAACTAATCAAAATCTTTGGCACAAGTCATTGAAACGCTGACTTTCCATTGCAAAGCGCGAAGAGCATCGCAGGCATGTTGCAGCTCCCAAATGCGATAAGATGAGTGTATTAGCTATTACTGGACGTAAACATTAGTAACCTCAGAACGGACTGGAAAAAGGCATGACTCCCCCACACAGCGGCCTGTTTTTAGCCATCTGTCCATGCACTGCAAGTGTATATTTATATGTAAATACATGTGATGAGGATGCTCTTGTTTCAATGAAAATACTCAAGTTGTGATGTGATTCGAAGACTTGTGGCCAGGAACGAATCAACAGCATGGAGCAGAGCACTGTGCTTGGCAGCACATAGCAAGAGGGCCAAAGGAAAATATGACACAGCATGGCACAGCTGGGTCATTTAATGAATTAATGGAGGAATGTCTTTGCACTGCACCCGCGATTAAAAATAGGCCTTCGACATGAAATCAGATGCCGAAGGATCAGAGTAAGAAGGTGGCATTGGTCATATTTTTAGGAGGACAGATGATGAGGAAAGCCAGATTGAGGGACCTCTTGAGAACATTTCTTAAGCAGCTGATGGGCTCCTCAAGCCAGATTTCTTATATCTGCACTGGGTCAGAAGCAAAGTGCCGTGGTCCACTTCTCTGATGAGGAACTAGGGGGCTGCTCTAACCTCAAAGCAATCTGCTTCTCTTAAGAAGCTCGATGGTGTAGTTACAGATGTGGAAATGGTGATCTAAAGTTCCGTATGCCAAAGGTACCCAGCAGGGCCGTAGCTGGGGTTTGCAGGGCCCCGGTACAGGTTGTACCAGTGGGCCCTGTTTGAAATTGTTTAATTTATATGTTCATTCTATTTATTTATTTGTGCTAACTGTACAATGTTTAAGTTGTTTCATGTTTGTAGGTGTCCAGGTACAGAAAACAAATGATTAAATATGAAATATCACTGCATAGTCTTCACTGTAAAAATTTAATGTATTCAGACACCTTCAACATTTCTTACATTATCACAGTTTATTTGCTCTATTTTATAAAATGTTAATAAAATATGACAAGAACTCAGAGTTAATCTTGATAATGTCACATTACTTTCATAGAAAAATTTGTAATGGATCACAATTAACCCAAACTGTTAGTATGGCAATATTTACACAACTATCAATACTTTGTTGAACAATTACCAAGCAATGCTTAATTTTGTTCAGTCTGTGGTGTGAAAAGGTTGCATTAGCAATTCAGGAAAAAATCACGCAAGCAAAACATGTTGAGGTCAAAATGTCTGAATAATTTTTAGTCCCATTTTTTTTTTCTCAATCAATTTCACTAGTAGTCCACTTTAGAAGAATTGTGTGGTATAATATCTCATAGGTCCCTTTATTTTGTTATACTCATTTACCTAAATTAATTATAATTTCCTGCACCTACTATAAAAACCTTTTTTTCAAAAATAATATATGGTGTCTGAATAATTTTTGGTTTGACTGTGCACTCATTCTTGTTAAATCTAAGAAGTAATTCAGTCGAGCAGTGAGTGATTTTTTTTTTTTTTCTTGTATTAACATTAAGCAGCTAGTAGCTAAATTAGGCGCGGTCACTTTAAAAGAACGCATCCAATATAATACACATCCGATTATTTTCTCAACTGTTTACTTTCACATAACCAACAGTTTTTTCGAACATACTTTCCAAGACGGGTATTTTGACATATTTTGTATGTTTTTGTCGGCAAGAGCAAAAAGATGCAAATTCTGTGTTCAATTGTTTTGAAACGCCTTTCTCTGAGTGAGCCCTAAACACCAGAACACCGCGGGTGCTGAATTGGGCTTTTTCACATCCTTTTCTGTTTGTTAAAACTGTGATTCATATTTTTTCATTCAGGTGCAGGAGGAAGTTCGAGGAGAACTTCGCAAAGTAGAGCTGGGTTCAGTGTTGCGGTTTGTGAGATGCGGCTCTCTCCGTGTGCGCACCGAACACAGTGTGCGAGTTGAGCTTTTCAGGCTTAAAAACACATGTAAATGATAATCTTTCGTGATGACACGCAGCAGTGGCCTGTCAACTGTCCTGATCGTCTTTTTAGGCTAGCCTCAGCCAGACGGTTGAGATCGCCGGGGCCCCCCACTCATCCGTGGGCCCCTATAATCGTCACCACCTTTCACCCCACTTGCGACGGCCCTGGTACCCTGGTACCTAACATTCTTTAGAGTTTAGCTCCAATCTGTTCCAAATGCACCTGTCTGGAATATTCAATCTGTATTTGATTAGAAATGAAAACTTTTTGGAAAAAAAGTACATTCTGTGAACGTAGTATGAAAGTGTGTAGAGTAAAATATATCATGTGACCTACAGAGTCAGCTTTTCTCTTTATAGCAATTCACAACTGCTATCCAGTGGCCTAGTGAGATAGTAAAGCAACCAGATGTGCACTTCATATTCAGGTATAGAGCTAGTAATCCTCAGGACCTTAATGTTATTGTACTGTATGTTTATGTGTGATTCTGTTTCAGATTTGTAGGTTGCCTTTTTAAAATCTGGCAAAGGGCAGCAGATGAATATTAGCCAATGGGGCTGACTCTGGCTAATTTACATTATTCTACTGTTGATTATTTAGTACTGTTCCAAGTCAGTAAGTAAATAAATAAACATTGTCTGGTAGTGCTGGGCGGTATACCGGTTCATACCAAAAAACGCTGTATATTTTTGTTACGATATAAATTTTTTATATACCACCATACCGATGTTTTTAATTACTCAACGTTTGGAACGAGCATTATGCTGCGCCGCTGCCGCGCGGCACTATTTCTGACGGACGTGATATACAATTTTGGTCAAACCACTCATCACTATTATCTGGTTCAAATTGTGCTTCTTCAAAGCCTGATAAAATAAAAGTTTAATTTTAGCATTTTATTGAGACATGCAATTTTTTGCATTTATAAGGGACATGCAATTTTAAAACAGAATATATTTTCATAATTACAATATATATATATATATATATGTGTGTGTGTGTAAATATATATAAATGAAATAATGAATATAACTATATAACTAATAACATGGTTTGGGGGCTTAAAGAGAACTGCCTGTTTCCAAGTAGACTGCAAGAACACCACTTGTGGCCAACACTCGACAAGGTCAACAAAACCTAAAAGAAGCATACCTCAGTCCGGAACACCTGTGAAACGGATCGGTTTTGCCTCATCCCCTATAAAGCTCAAATGAAGCCCCCAGGACTCCGACTAGCTTGGTCATACAGATGACACACTGTCACTCTGGGATTACATGGAGATAAAACACAGCTCCCTCAAATCTCTGGGGCTCTCCCACAATTTTCACAAGTACTCTTTTCAGGAAGAGCAAAATAGTGAATCACTTCAATGCAGCTACAGAAAAAAAAAACGTGATGAAAGCGCAAAAACAACCTGGACGAAGGTGCAGAGGCAGATAGGACAGGCACTGGGTAGGAAACAGGCTTCCAAGATTTGAGCTCATGGCTTCAAAGGACACGCAGTGCAGCACAGAAAGAACACAGCAGGACCAATCTTAGGCTAGAACAAAAAGAGCCGCACTCCTACAGTGCCAATTCATTTCTCCTTATGAAACTGTTTAAGTTGGAGGGCTTTTCTTCTGGGAGGCTCTCAGCCAGAAGAGCCTGGCGCTATATTAATTTCATCCCTTTACCTTTTGCAACCCGGAGACCTCTGACCTGCCTTACCTGTATAAATAGAAAGAACTAATTTACTAGCGAGAAAGCGCTAAGGGGCAAACATGTCCTGGGTAATGAAGTGTTCAGCTTGTGCATGATTAACCAGCTGGTGGGGGTGGGGCAGAAACCACAGGCCATGAAATAAGGGGTAAAATTGATTAGCAATTTTCATTTACACAGCTAAACAAAAGCTGCTTTGCATATCAGCCTGGTTAGTTTATGCTGAAAATACTGTGAGTGAAGCTAAGCTAACAGATCTAACTTTTTAGGGTTATGCTCCTGAATGTAGCGAAAAATAACAAATACAGGAGCTATTTTAAAAGAGGTGGTCATGCAGGCACACTGTACCAGGTGCAATGCTTTCTGTTAGTGGTCCAGTTCTAAATCTAGACCGGTGAACAACATGCCCAGAATGTTAAAGACACAATATCATTTGATCCTCTTATTGTTGCACAGCAATTGTGCACCACTTTCAAAGGCTATTTCAGTAATCATTGAGATGCTTTTTGATTATGCAAATCTCTCTAGGTCAATGCATTAAATATGAAAGCAAGCTTTACATTTTTGTTAAATGGTTCTTGTTAAATTCCCTAGAATGACCATATGCTTCCATTTTAAATACATAAGTACACAGTTCGATTTTACAGATGCTGCTGTTAATAAGCATCAACAAAACATTTCACAAAACACTTCTTTAGAAACATTTTCAATGACTTTGTCATCTACAAGTACTGTATACATACACAGTTACCTGACAAGTAACCACAAAACTAATGAGTAAAATTAAAGCACTACATTAGCAGTTTAAGTTTTACTCCTTTTTTTGTGACAACTGTGTGTTTGCCTGTGGTCTGGTCATCTTCTCATAGAGAATCAACTATGATAGCTTCATTCAGACGTTCATTTTACCGCCTTCCTCTTATACTGAATCTCTCACTGAATATATTAATGTTATGAGTACTGCAACTGCATTATGATATATGATACTTTTAAGTAAGATTTTACATAACCAGTCCATCATAATATCAGAATTGTGTATCATACACACCAAAATACAATGAATATACATATTGGTTGCATATGGTAGTATTAAACTACAGTTCAAGTATGGATAAATCTTTTTTTTTTTTTAGAAATTAATACTTTTATTCAGCAAGGATGCATTTAAATTCTTCAAACATGACAGCAATGACATGTATGTAGAAAAAAAGATTCCTTTTTCAAATGCTGTGAGGAACATTCCATTTGCATTTTGATTTCTCAAAAGAATACAGATCCACTACCTCATTCTTTCATAAATCCTAGTCCAGAAACAGCTTCCACTTATTCAGCTTTTCCCTATAAATGCAGTGTATAATGTTAAAAAAACTAAAGTTGGCTCTGCACATGAAAAAGTAGGGCCTCGCAGCACCTGACAAATAGTAAATGCAGCAGAAAAAAAACTTCTATCCAATACACTGTACACAATTCCAAATTTAATTTTCTGCAAGATTACACACAATAATTACTAGCTTTATAAACCCCATAACTAATGGCTTCCAATTAGAGGATCTATAGGTATCGATCTGTCAAGAATTTGAGAGTAGCTTTAACACAAAGCTCTTAGTCTTAAAGAAAACACTGGAGCCATCCACCAAGAATGAGGTGAGAGAATATCGAAAGGAATGACCGGTCTGATGGGTCTTTTTATTTTTTCTTACAAGTAACATTAAGACTGCAGATGCCGAAAGCAACAACACAATTAATTCATCTCATTTCACCGTTGTTTAGATCGCTTGAGACTCTTTATGAATGCTAGACCAGGAGTATTTCTCCACGGCCTTCAGATTTATGGCATCTATCTACCACATTGTTTCACTTGCTTGTTAATTATTCAAAAGGTGAAGGATACTTCAGAGTGTGGCCTCCACTAATAAACCATAGAAGATTAATTTCCTGCAGGAAGCCACATTTCAAACTGGCCTCACACAAGGCTGAAAGTTACAAACACCATCACACCTTAACAGCACAACATACTCTGGACTAAAAATGCCTTCCCTGATTATCTAGATTCAAAAATTACCTGAAAACATCAAACTAAAAGATAAAAGACATAATAATTTGGGATTAAAAGGTCAATACAAAATATATGCACATCTCACATATTAAATAATACCTTAGTAACTTACTTAGACAGGATTATCTCGGCCATGGCGTTCATGGCAGTGTGTGTAATACACAATTCTTAATTCAGATTGTTAATCCTCAGGATTTACAATCTAAATACCTCTTTTCAAGATAATGAATTGACGCATATGCGAACAAGTAACCGCATGTAATGTGGATCCCCAACTTCATAGGGAATCAGAAGACCTCAGTGTTCAGAAATTAATGCACAGGCTACTCTGGCAACTCCAGAGTCAAATCCTGCTGAACTAAAAGTGACATGCTGTGTACCATGCCCCAGAATACATTGGGAAGAGGGTGAGCTTGTAAACTTGACGGATACATTATGACAGTGGAATACTAATCAGAAGATCATCTTTGCTCAAAGTCTACAGGATTTTCGGAGGCCTTTTGCACTGCAAAGCAAACCAAGGATTAGCAGTCAATAGATCTTTTACAGGAACAGTGTGTAAACTCAAGACTTTAACCATATTAAACATTTTATATGCATCTTTTCATATATAATATACAGTATACATGTAGTATGGTTCAAAAGTTTGAAAAAAGTATCTTATGCTCACTAAGGCTGCCTTTGTTTGATCAAAAATACAATAAAAACATTACTATTGTGAAACATTTTATTTCTACTTTAATATATTTCAAAATAAAATTTATTCCTGCGATGGCAAAGCTGAATTTTCAAATATTATTTCAGAAATAAAAAGTGTACAAAACTACACAATACTGCCAATTCTAACACTACTGGAAAGGCAAAATGTTACGGCTTATACGCCATAAATACCTTATATTTAAATTCTATATATTTTGCCTAAAAGTAAAAAAATATATATTTAAAAATGTGAATTTATGCATCACAACATTATAATCAACCCAATGAAACTGTGATATTCAGTTAGCATTTGTTAAACATTTTGTAAGTCTGCCCAATTACAAAGAAATGAAGGGTCTGTCATTTTTATGATAGGTTTAATTTAATGGATAGAGACAGAATACCAAACAAAAAATCCAGAAAATCACATTATATAAAGGTTCGAGATTGATTTGCATTTCAGTGAGTGAAAAAGGTATTTGATCTACTACCAACCAGCAAGAATTCTGGCTCCCAAAGATTGGTTATGTGCCCATGTGGAACACAGATTAGTCCTGTCTCTTTAAGAAGTTACTCCTAATATCAGTTTGTTAGGTGTTAAAAAGACACCTGTCCACACAATCTGTATCTACCAAGATTGTAGATCTGCACGAGGCTAGAATGAGCTACAACACCATCAGCAAGAAGCTTGGTGAGAAGGAAATAACTGTTGGTGCAATTATTCGGAAATGGAAGAAATAAATAGAAAACAACCATCAATCAGCCTTGGGTCTGGAGCTCCGTGCAAGATCTCGCCTCATGGGGTAAGGATGATAATGAGAAAGGTGAGGGATCAGCCCTTGAACTACACGAAAGGAACTCGTTAATGATCTTAAGGCAGTTGGGACCACAGTCACCTAGTAAAATATTGGTAACACACTACGCCACAGTGGACTGAAATCCTGCAGTGCCCGTAAAAAGTCCCCCTGCTCAAGAAGGCACATGTACAAGCCTGTTCAAAGTTTGCCCATGAACATCTAAATGATTCAGAGAAGGCTTGGGAGAACATGCTGTGGTCAGATGAGACCAAATTTGAGCTCTTTGGCATTAACTCAACTAGCCATGTTTGGAGGGAGAGAAATGCTGACAATGACCCCAAGAACACCATCCCTACAGTCAAGCACGGAGGAGACAACATTATGCTTTGGGGCTGTTTTTCTGCTAAAGGGACAAGAAAAAACTCACCGCATTGAGGTGAAAGTGGACGGGGCCATGTACTGTAAAAACCTTGGATGAGAACCTTCTTTCCTTAGCCAGAACACTGAAGATGGGTCATTGCTTGGGTCAAGTCTTCAATGATTACAATAACCCAAAACATTCCACCAAAGCAACAAAGGAGTGGCTCAAGAAGTAGCCCATTAAGTTTATGGAGTGGCCTAGCCAGTCTCCAGACCTCAATCCTATAGAAAATCTGTGGAGGGAGCTGAAAGTTTGAGTTATCAAACAACAGCCAAGAAACCTTAAGGATTTAGAGAGAATATGTAAACAAGAGTGGATCAAAATTGATCCTAAGATGTGTGCAAACCTGGTGACCAACTACAAAAAACAACTTACCTCTGTGCTTGCAAACAAGGGTTTATGCACCAATGCTAAGTCAATGCTTGGGGATCAAACTGATGGTACCGATATATTGTGCATCCCAAGCAAATACCTGTACATCTGCACAACAATGACCTTTTTTCACTGCTTTCCATTTCTGACATTCACAACCATGACTGCTAGATAATACAAAAAAATGTCCAGTATACAGACAGTGCATCTGTAGTTTTCATTGCAAACATTCAGCGATGCTGTGTCAGTCATCACTGGTGTGGGTATTAATAGACGATCCACATTCAGAAAGCTCCGGGTATCAATTAGGGAGTGATGCATACACAGCAAACAGGGTGCAAGTGATCAGAAAAGCCTCTTTAGCTGGTGTCAAACTTTCCATATTGGTAAGTATGTGGGAATTATTGACTGGCTGACCTGGATTGGCTTGCAAAGCAGTCACAGAAATGCAAAAAGATCCCTCGTGCTCTACATAAATACAGTGGGATTGAAACAAACGCTCATTTGCATTTCTGTATTGTGTCTTCAAACTCACAGCCATGATTTCCAAGACACATAATTTTAAGCGATACTTCCAGTGTTTACAAATGAAATCATGGCCTACAAGCAGGTAGTCCTTGTTTGAACGTAACCCAGTGTTGTTTGTCCTATTATAACACGGCATAAAACAACTGAATCATGACAGGCTACAATATTGTGATAAGTGCTTCAGTTCGCAGTGAACAGAGATTACCCGGCTTTGTACTACAACGGAGCGTAAGCTTCACAGAACAAGTTTGGCAGGCTTTTTCAGAGACATAAGGCATTTTATGTTTCCCCTAATCCCCTGTCAAAAGCATTAAGCATTTAAAGAACCAAGCGCCACATATCCAGAACCACCGTGGCTCAGTCCAGCTTGGCGGGTCAACACAGAGCAGCAGGTCTCCCATGCACCCCGCTGTCCCTCCCCATCAGAGGTGTGCCTTACTTACGCTGGATCCTGGCTTCCCTCAAAGAGTTCTCTGGTGCAGTTTTTCAAGGACAAGGACGTCTGCCCGCCGGCTGCCTCTCGCTTTTCCTCCCCTTTCCCAGAGCAGCGACCACAAACACACACAAAAAAGCCTGCTTGCTTTCCCTCAGCTAGCCTGAATCAGGGGCTGTGTGTTTCTCTCAAAATCATTAAGCAGGACCCTAGCTTGGCAAGTGAGGGTTAGAAAGAGGAGGGAGGAAAGAGAGAGAGCAAGAGAAGGAGAGAGAGAGAAAAGAGGCTGCTGGGCAAGCTGACCGGCTCGTTCCCTCTCGCTTGTGTACTAGTACACAGCGCCGGCTGATCTCCTATTGCAAGCCGGCAGAAAAGAGCTGCTTTACTGAAAAGCAGAAGCATCACATTTCAAGGAAGTGGGAGCCTGGATCTCGCGGACTAGGGAGCTACACTGTCACCAGCCAGGAGCCTCTGGGATCTGTGGTCCCTGATGTATGCCTGTCTCACGTGAAAAATGTTGATTGTTAAACCTCCCAAAACCAGACTTCTATAAACAAAACAAACAGCTATTTCAAGAGGGTTCACATTTCTGGAAATACACTCAAGCGCTTTCTGCTCACTTCTCAATACGATATGAGCCGAGACCATTGGAACTCTCGAATTAAACAGCAGCAATACTGTAGGATGACACCTGGCTGTGTTTGAGTAATATCTGCATCTACTGCTACAAAATGCATTTAAGCTTGCAACGCATTTAAAACCTGGGCTGTTGGAGAAAAACAGTGCATATACTTTGACATTTAAAAGCTAATTCTGTCATCATTTATTCATCCCTGTGGTAGCAAACCTGTATGACTATCTTGCTACTGGTAGAACATAAAAGGAGATGTTCTGAAGCATGTTCATGCTGTTCTTTCCATTCAGCAAAAACTTACAGTTAGCAGAGGCTGCAAAGGCTGTGCATCACAACACATAAAGTTTTAAAAATTAAATTTTGTGTGCAAACATTAAATTGATTTGAGAGCTAATGCAGAATATCACAGCTGATGTTTCTCAGAAGTCTGTATGGCATCAATTATATTTGGAATATAGTGCAGGAGTCAAATTG
>NW_020524619.1:0-32733 GCF_003368295.1 Carassius auratus
TCAAAAGAAATGTTTCATAAACATTTCACCATGTATATTATGGTTGATTACAACTACGTGTAGCTGAGTTCAGCAGTGTCATCTTTTCATGTTTGAATAGAATACACAATAAATGGCTGTTGATACAGTACTTATCAAGTGCCCTTTAGAGGATGTCATCTTTTTTTTTGTAAAGCTCTCAGAGTTCCACTCAGTGCCCTGCCTAATAAAGATTCTGCTATAATACAAAGAACCACTAATGATGCGCTGAATGAAGCTGCTCTTGGTGGTTGTCAAGGTTCCACTGTGAAAGTCTGACATGAGTTGACTGATTCCATGGTAATACTCACCTCAGCACAGACCCCAGAGATAAAAGCCACTCAATATATTTGTCTTCATTCAAGACCTCAACCTGCATAAGTTCACCAAGTGCTGATGAAACATGAAGATCTTTGCCTTGATTTATAATGGATTCATTCTCATTTGTATCTTAAATGATGCATTTACATTCTCACAGCTATTGTCTTAAAATTGTCCTAAGTATTTATTTCATACATTTAAATTTGTTCAAATAATAAAAGCACAATGGCCTATTCATCAAGTTAACATTTATATAAAGTAAGAAAAACAATCCGTAAAAATAGGTGGTTGGTTTTTAGATTAAAAAATAACTATTGTCTGACTCATTACTATAGTCAGTTGTAAATATAAGATTGAGACTGGAGTGTTGGTGAGGATACATGTAAAAATAAGTGGAGCAAAATAGATGCATATATAAGCAAAAACATCTTTCTGTGAGCTGCCAGATCAAACAGACATTAATTCAAAATTGATTATGGAGCACCAGCATGTGTCAACATCTGTGTCCCCTCTGGAGTTCTCCACTTGTATCTTGAGCCAGATGTCTTGATACGTTTGCTTAATTTCATCTTTCGTGGAAAAACAGTAATGATTTGGACAGGTTCTTGAGCCAAATCTCTATTGAATATTGATTGCATTGCCAAACAACCACAAGTTAAAGAAATTAAAAAATTGAACTTGTATGAAGTTACATTTAGGTTAAGCTGTCCTATCAGCACATGGATTGATGCCTCTAGTTTAAACAATTGAATTGATTCTAATTCTTACAATATGAGATATAACAGACTAATTGAATAAATAAATACCACATTCCTGAGTTAATCTTTCACTGATTTACAAATAAAAATGTAGCTTTCTCTTTCTTTCTTTCGTTCTTACATTCTTTCTTTCTTTCAAAGTAAAGCATGTCTCAAGAATCATATGGAATGACAATATACAATTCGCAATGAAGGTAATATGACAAAAATAAATCTATTCAGAATTGTTATACTACAACAATAATAAACAATAATAATATTTTATCATAAATCTAATATTTTATATATTATTTAGTTTTTATATCTATATTTATATTATATTATTTTCATTATTTGGTCATCATTATACATATGTTTCATATATGTTTTATATATTTTTTCTGCAAAGGTTAAAAAGTGTTTGTTTTTTTGTTTTTGTTTAAGATCATATTGTGCAAGTGATCAGGTATTGTATACGATGTGTATATTTTGGATTCTAATGAGCACAAACTTAGTGATCCGCCTTCACACACATTCATGAGAGTTAAAGCAGTGACAGTCGAAGGTGTGTCATATAAAATCCTCCTCATCAAGGGAGCTGCTGCTGCTGACTGCTTCAGTGTGTGAAGAGAGAGACGCGAAACAGCAGCAGAGCAGCACTGACTTCTCAGTCTACCCTGTAAAACTTTGATTTCTGTCGTCCCATTTTTGAAGACAAGTTTTATACATGGGTGAAACGAAGATTACTCCTGAGGTGTTGGAGCAACTACTGCAATTTTACAATCTTACTCGTCAGGAGTTTATTGAGACGTATCATATTCAGCCGTTGGTTTACATCCCTGAGTTACCGGCCAGCGCCAAAAACGGCCTTTGTTATTTTGTACACGGTGATTTTCCTTCTGGCTCTCATTGGCAATAGTCTGGTTGTCTATATTGTCTTAAGAAAGCGCGGGATCCAGACTGCCACGAATATTTTCATCTGCTCTCTAGCCGTCAGCGACCTTCTGATATCTTTCTTCTGCATCCCATTCACTCTGCTGCAAAACATCTCCTCTGAATGGTTCGGGGGTGAGTGTAAATTATAAAGCATTGTTATATTATAAAAAAAAAAGTTTTGTATGCATGTAATATACATGTTTAGTGCGCTTGCAATATGTTCTGCAAGTTTCAGTTTTCTGTTTGACAAACCAGTGAATCTGCTGATGATAAATCCATTCAAGAGCCAAATGTATCGTAAGGATTTCTTTTAAGAGAGAAAAGTTTTCTAGTTTGTAGTAACCTTGTTTAAAAACATATGCCAAGCACTTCGAAACGTAATCTTTGGTTACATGTTGTCTTATCTTCAGAAAAAAAAAATGATGTTTTGATTTAATGACTCTTAAATTCCAGCCAATTTTTTTTTTTTTATCCATCACAGGACAACAAAATATATTCTTGCATGTTGAATAAGTCTCACTGTCTTTGAATTGGCTGACATATATATTTTTTAATATTAATCACCTATATTAAAACTTTTTTTGGCCCTTTAAAGAGGCTTAATTTTTAACAATTTCCAAATAGTTACACCATCTAGAAATTATTGACAATAAACCCCACAATAACTCAGAGACTAAAAATCTCAACGTATTTTTTAAATAACGCAATATATCTTAACAAATCACGTTGTCACCTTTATGTAGTGTTTTTAAAAATACAGATTGTTACAGTGTCAATAATGCAAAATGACAATAGTAAACACTCAATTTTCAGATAAAGGCAGTTCATCATTGAATTCAGTGATGTCATCATCCAGCTCAGTTTAGTTTAAATAGTATCAAGCTGACGATATCGCTGGATAGTGTCCCCATCTAAGCAAGCCACAAATATGAAGGGATGTAGGCTCTAGTTGGCTTCTCTTTCAACTCGTCAGTCAAAAACTTTGATGGGTTGTAATTAAAGTTTGCTAAAGCAAAAGACTCAGCAAGTAAACTCTCTAATTATAACATTTAATCATTTGTAGGTGCGTTGGTGTGCAAGACAGTTCCCTTTGTTCAGACCACTGCGATTGTGACTGGCATTCTCACAATGACCTGCATCGCTGTGGAGAGGTATCAGGGGATTGTACACCCTCTGAAAATAAAAAGACAGTGCACACCACAAAGAGCATACAGAATGCTGGGTGAGTAGTTTCTGACAACCATTATCCTTCACACACACATGCACAAATATATATATATATTATATATATATATATATATATATATATATATATATATATATATATATATATATATATATATATATATATATAATTCACCAATTCACTATCTCAACAAATTAGAATACTTCATAAGACCAATAAGAATTTTTTTTTTTTTTGTGAATTGTGGGCCTTTCAGGATAGTATGTTAATTTAGTGTACATACTTGGTAGGGGCTCCTTTTGCTTTAATTACTGCCTCAATTCTGCGTGGCATGGAGGTGATCAGTTTGTGGCACTGCTGACGTGCTATGGAAGCCTAGGTTTCTTTGACAGTGGCCTTCAGCTCATCTGCATTTTTTGGTCTTTTGTTTCTCATTTTCCTCTTGACAATAATCCATAGATTCTCTCTGGGGTTCAGGTCTGGTGAGTTTGCTGGCCAGTCAAGCACACCAACACCATGGTCATTTGATCAACTTTTGGTGCTTTTGGCAGTGTGGGCAGGTGTCAAATACTGCTGGAAAATGAAATCAACATCTTCAAAAAGCTGGTCAGCTGAAGGAAGCATGAAGTGCTCCAAAATTTCTTTTCCTTTTCAAAAAGACAAATTTTCTTTTCATTTTCAAAAAGCACAATGGACCAACACCAGCAGATGACTGTCTGTGGAAACTTAATACTTGACTTCAAGCAACTTGGGCTATGAGCTTCTCCACCCTTCCTCCGGACTCTAGGACCTTGGTTTCCAAATGAAATACAAAACTTGCTCTCATCTGAAAAGAGGACTTTGGGCCACCGGGCAACATTCCAGTTCTTCTCCTTAGCCCAGGTAAGATGCCTCTGACGTTGTCTGTGGTTCAGGAAATTCCTTGAAACATCTGTGTGTGGTGGCTCTTGATGCCTTGACCCCAGCTTCAGTCCATTCCTTGTGAAGTTCACTCTAATTCTTGAATCGATTTTGCTTGACGATCCTCATAATGCTGCAGTTCCACGCTTTTTCCTTCCACTCAACTTTCTGTTAACATACTTGGATACAGCACTCTGTGAACAGCCAGCTTCTTTGGCAATGAATGTTTGTGGCTTACCCTCCTTGTGAAGGGTGTCAATGATTGTCTTCTGGAACTATCAGAGCAACAGTCTTCCTCATGATTGTGTAGCCTAGTGAATCAAGCTGAGAGACCATTTTGAAGGCTCAGGAAACCTTTGCAGGTGTTTTGAGTTGATTAGCTGATTGGCATGTCACCATATTCTAATTTGTTGAGATTAGTGTGCATTGAATTTAATAAATACATGAGTTTCAAAATTTTCCACCACATTCTAATTTATTGAGATGCACCTGTATAATATATATATATACAAAATTATAAACGCAACACTTTTGTTTTTGCCCCCATTTTTCATGAGCTGAACTCAGATCTAAGACGTTTTCTATCAACAGTTCTGTCCAAATCTGTGTTAGTGAGCACTTCTCCTTTGTCAAGATAATCCATCCACCTCACAGTTGTGGCATATCAAGATGCTGATTAGACAGCATGATTATTGCACAGGTGTGCTTTAGGCTGGCCTTTTGTGTACATAGAAAAAGTCTTCAAACTTTGAGTTCAGCACATGAAAAATGGGGGCAAAAACAAAAGTGTTATGTGTGTGTGTATACAGTAGATATTATTTTTGAAGTATTAGATCATGCATAATTTACTTTCCACTTCTAAGCATAAAGCATCTGCATAACTGAGTTTTCATTCTCTCTTAGGGGTTGTCTGGATTGCAGCCATGATGGTTGGATCTCCAATGCTCTTTGTTCAACAATTAGAGGTACTGATCAGATTTTTTTGCAGCTATATTTAATTTGAAGCTTTCAGAACATTCAAAACATCCCCATCCAACTTGCTGAAACATTACTAAGCATGCAGTCTGTGGGTGTATTACCATTAAAAAATTATACTTCAGGATTTCCCCAGGGATTAACTTGTTAGAAGCTGTCAGGTGACTTCTGGTCCAAGGCATAAAGTATATATATTTTAGATTATTCACATAATAAAACTGGTCCATTTTATATGCTATTTTGATAATGGTTTCCATATTCTAATTAGTTATTTCAAATCTCTCTGTTATTTTCCTCTGTGTTCAGGTGAAATATGATTTTTTATATGATCTCCATCATGTGTGCTGTCAGGAGTGCTGGAGCTCGAGTGCCCATAGGAAGCAGTATGCAACCTTCATTCTAGTGTTTCTCTTCCTCCTGCCTCTTGCAGCCATGCTGCTACTCTACACCAGAATTGGTATTGAGCTCTGGATTCGGAAACAAGTTGGAGACTCTTCAGTCCTCAATACCATGAACCAAAGAGAGGTCTGCAAAATATCCAGGTCATTTTATTTATTTATTTTTTATGTTTCTCAGCGCATGCTGTATTTGACTGACTCTATTTCTTGTTTTATAGTGTTTTCTTTATAATATACACTACCGGTATAAGTTTGGAATAGTTCCGATTTTGTAACATTTTTTTAAAGATATCACTTACACTCACCAATCAGTGAAAACGTGAAATGTTATTTTAATTTAAATTAACTGTTTGATAATAATGTAATTTGTAATGTAATTTGTTTCTGTGATGGCAAAGCTGAATTTCTTCAGTGTCAACTTGATGATTTGGTGCTCAAGAACATTTCTTAATATTATCAATGCTGAAAGCCATTTTTGTTACCTAATAATTTTAATTGTAAACTGTGATTACTACCATTCAAAAGTTTGGAGTAAATGAGATTTAAAAAATAATAATAATATTTTTTGCACAAGAGACTTTTAAAAAAAACAAACAATAGTTATTCCAACTACCTTTTGACTGGTAGTGTATAAGGGATTGAATATCTAAAAACTGCTCATGATTACTCATTATGCAATCCTCTCTCTTTATGCAACAGAAAGAAGAGAAGAGCCATCAAGATGATGGTCACCATTGTTGTGCTGTTTACTGTCTGCTGGGCACCTTTTCATACAGTTCATATGCTGTTTGAATACAGTAAGAAAACCAAAGTGTCCAGTAATATATCTGTGCACATTACAGTGTGTTTTCTTTGAAAATTCAGCTTTATTTTCTTGTTTCCAGATTACCTGAACAAAACATATGATGACATCACAGTCAATACACTTATTGCTGTTGCACAGGCCATAGGATTTTCTAATTCTTTCAACAATCCTATTATTTATGCTTTTATGAATGAGAACTTCCAGAAGAACTGCATGTCCATGTCCACCTTTTCCTTTTGCATTAGGCGGTCCAGTCAACGTGTCGATGTTATGGACAAATCGACTAAGGACAAGGTACTTTTTTGTAAGTCTGCCAGACAAGAAGAAGACATCTCTGTCGTGAATACATATAGTTGATCAAGTACAATCTGCAAGAACAAACATGCAAACATCACTGTCTTTTCTGGAGTATCTATCTATCAATCAATCAATCTATCTATCTATCTATCTATCTATCTATCTATCTATCTATCTATCTATCTATCTATCTATCTATCTATCATCAAATATATACTGTTCAAAAGTAAGATCTTTTATGTCTTTTATGCTCACCAATGCCATATTTATTTATTCAAAATACCGGATAAACATTAATATTGATAAATATTATTACAATTATTCTATTGTAATTTATTCTATTGTAATTTATCAAATAAATGTAATTTATTCCTGTGATGGCAAAACTGAATTAGCAGCATACATTATTGCAGTCAAATGATCCTTCAGAAATAATTACAGTATCCTTAGTGTTCAAGTATGATTTTTTTTTATGTATGTCTATGTATGTATGTATATATGCATGCATTTATTTATTTATCAGTGGTGAACAGTTGTGCTCCTTAAAGGAGTAGTTCACTTTCATAATAAAAATTCTGTCATAATTTACTAACTTCCCACTTGTTCCAAAACTGAGTTTCTTTCTTCTATTGAACACAAAAGAAGATATTTTATAAAAATGTTGGGATCCTAACAGTTGATGAGGACCATTGACTTCCATAGTAGGAAAAAAACTCATACAGGTTTGGAACAAGTGGGGTGTTAGTAAATTATGACAGGATTTTTATTCTGAAAGTGAACTACTTTAATATTATTGTGCACAGGAAACTTTCATTAATAGAAAGTTCAGAAAAAAACATAATTTAAAAGAAGAAAAAAAATTGAAATCATTCAGGATTTTTTTTGTCTCCAAGACAATGACAGACCATTACATTTCTGCAAAGGTTTTTATTTATTTTAAATAAACTGTACTCTCAGATACACTGGTTTCATTATCCCGTCTGTGTGGTTTGTGTCAGTAAATGTCAAATCAATCAATAGGGTAAAAGTGTGATAGTAAGTGACAATGTGACATTGATTTAAATCCTGTAAAAATGTTAAATAAATTGACAGATTAAAACAGAACAGTACTGTTAGCATAAATAAGTTAAATTAATATTTTATCTTGAGCTCATTAAAAGGTGCGCGACTGACTCCTAGCTGTAGGAAGTCGGAATTTTATCAAATCAATCAAATTACAACTGTTTACTTAAACGTTTAGAAATATTAACAAATTGTTTAATTCACATCGACTTGATTCAGATCATTAAAACACTTTCGTTCAAAGCAGCCAGTCGTGACTTACGATGAATAAATGTGAATTTATTGATCTGTGTTTATTTAACTTTTTCACTTCTAAATATTTAAAACATTCTATTTCTTATATAAAAATGTTTTAAACATTTTCTGAAATCTGTTTTTAAACACACATTTTATTTATCATCGATTTTCAGTAAGGCAGTACCTCAATATACTGTACCGCCGCTCAGGCATATTCTCGGACACCTACAGGTCTTTCTTTCTTTTCCTCGTCCCTGAGCGAACAACGCTAAGATGGTGAGTCGACTGTGGACAAATGATTGTGAAAATCCGATTTAATCTTCTCCATCCAGCGATATTATATTGACATTGTTGCCATAAAGCACGCTTCATGTATATTATAACCAATATATAGCTACATTTAGAGAATATAATGAGTAAGACCTCTTCGGGAGACTGTAAAATGTTGGCGTCTCGCTTCATACCATCGTGCTACTATTAGCAGTGGCTAGGAGGTTTAAAATGTTACATTGCGGATATATATGTGTATCCGTAGACCAGGAATGGGAACTATACAACATTGGACAATTAATATTGATCCTAGAATTTTGTATTTAGCCCATTTAGCAAAAGTGCTAACCGTGGTAGCATGCAAGAGTGTCTAAACACAGGTTTCGCTCTGCATCTATACAAGATGTTCACGTTTCCCTTTGAATACCGTTAATACGACTAATAAACACTTTTAGTACATGGCTGTCAAGTAAGTTAACTGGTTAGGGTAAGAAATGTGCCTGCCATGACAACAATAATCACTTCTGCTCTTTGTGAAATGGCTTCATCCAAGTTAAAAATCAGCAGAGATCATAGATTAAACCTAAATATATATATTTAAACCGTTTCATACTGTTTTTATTTCTTCTTTAAAGTTCCTAACAAATATCTCCTAATTGCAGAACGAGACAGTCACCGTCAGGACCAGAAAGTTCATGACAAACCGGCTGCTTCAAAGGAAGCAAATGGTAAGTGTGAAGCAATTTTTGTCTGCTAGCTTAATGTAACTTAGTTGGCTTATTCACGTTTTCATTATTGTTTCAGGTTGTAGATGTCCTGCATCCAGGCAAAGCAACAGTCCCCAAGACAGAGATCAGGGAGAAGCTTGCAAAAATGTACAAAACCACCCCAGATGTAGTGTTTGTCTTCGGCTTCAAAACTCAGTTTGGCGGTGGCAAGACAACAGGGTTCGGCATGATCTATGACTCGTTGGACTACGCCAAGAAAAACGAGCCAAAATACAGGCTGCAAAGGGTATGCTACTTGATGCATGTAGGATTGCATGATCAGTTTAATTTAAATAGAAAGGCTGTGACTTAAATATGCATGCGTGTTTCGGAGTGAAGTGCGGTATTAATCAGAAATGAAAACGCATAGTTTAATGTTTAAGAAGGAATAAAGATATCTGTAGATCTAAATATTGTATTTTTGCAGTTGTAATGTAAAATATAACATTAGTTATAGCATATGTTATAGTTTATTTAATATATATATATATAATAGAGGGAGAGATATGAGTAACCGAGTGGCATTAGTAAAAGTGAACATTGTGTTTTATTAATTCTTTTCCTCAGCATGGCCTTTATGAGAAGAAAAAAGACATCTAGGAAGCAGCGCAAGGAACGCAAGAACAGAATGAAGAAAGTTAGAGGCACCAAGAAAGCCTCTGTTGGTGCTTCTGGCAAGAAGGTAATGTTAATTTTATTGTTTTGAGTTTTCCAGAGGATTTGGTTTACTTCTGTCTTGGGTTTTGATGTGTAACTTGTCATCTTTCCTCCTTTATCAAATGTCCATCTGGATTATAGAAGGTAAACACTTTCACAAGTAGACTAACTGCTGTGGAAGGAGAGTCTGGAGTGATCTGTAAAGTTAACTCCAAACATTTAGCTGCTATGTTAATGGCTAATGCTATTGACCAGTATGTGATTGGAAGTAATTCTTACAGGCAACTCGGTTTAAACCCACTCGAATAGTGCAACTAGTGTGCTCACTAATAGTGAAGTGCTGGATTATGTAGTAAAGTAGAATAAAGCTATATTTGTAATCGCTCTCTGAAATGGTTTACAAATTCATGTTTTTGTGGGGCTTAGTTTACATACCCACCATGAAAGTCTATTTCAGAGAGACACTCTAGAACGTGATAGTGTTAGTTGAAAGTTCTCATCTTTGTCCAATCTTTTGCCCTCTTTTGCCTCCCTGGGATGTATACAGAAGTGAAAGGCTTGAGGTTTCAGGAGAAGGTAGAATGGAAATCGGCATGGTGTGCTGATGTGATCCACTTTTTACCCCTTACTTGAAGTGCCTTGCATGTTCAGTCCCAATGCCTCACATCACTTGCAGATATTTTAAGGATCCTGTGTTTCTAACACAGATAAAAAGATCTGTTTGAATTTGTATTTGAATTGTTCCAGTCATCATATTTGACTGTTATAAATCACTACTAATTTGTAGCATGTTGTGTGTGATTAGCATTCACTCATTTGAGGTAAACTAGCCATTTGACCGAACCCACTGTAGTTTTCAGAAACAATCCCTCCCTCAGTTCTATCTTCCCTTGAAGTGAGAACTTGTCCTTGATGTACATACTTGGGGTTTTGTTCGGGTAGTTTGTGTATAATAGTTTTGTAGTTTGAGTGTTGAAATGTTATAGAAAACTCATTGGAATGTTTTGTCTTTCCTTTCACAGTAAGACCTTCAGGGAAGACCATCGGCCTGAAAATGTTCTTGTACATTGTCAACAAATAAATTCTTTAAAAAAAGTGGATCACAATGTCTTTGAGTCCTCAATCAGAAATGCAAAGTTTGTTTTTGCTTTAATGCTTAGTAGCACAGGACTGTGATGATTGATACAGATGTTAAATATAATATCTAAGTCTGTATGGATTTCATTACACTTTACAGCAGTGCTTCTCAGCTGGGGGCCTGGGGAGCCACTGCTCTGCACTTTTTGTATGTCTCCCTTATCTGACACATTAAGTCCAGCTGATAGCCTCAGCTAATTAGCTGATCTGAATAGTAAGAAGAAATAATTGGCTCCTAATTGTAGCACACGCTTGTTTATTGAAATGTTAATGCTGCATATCAGACAACTCGGATATAATAATTATATATTAGATTTATATGTATAATATTATGCTTTACATAATATACACAAAGATGTTTATTCTAGTATAACTATATAGAGATGTTATTTCCGGATCCAGTACATCGGTTCTCGTGCACGTCAGTAAGTCATTGATGGATTTGTATCCACCCAGTTTTTTTAAATTTAGATTCGCATTTCTATTTTTTCTGCCCTTTTTAATTATTTAATTTATATATTCATAAACAGTATAATAAACTATAACAAAGCAATCAACTTTATAATATAATCATGTTGTATTTGAATAAAGTTGAAGGTGTAATCTGCGGGTGGCTGCATAAGTCTGTCTTCTCACGATGCATTTAGGGCTGTGCAATTACTCCAGAGCACTCGTAGATCTACGATGATTTTCAAGTGCTACAAAAGTTACATTGCTTTTGGAAAACGGACCGTAATAGAAGGATCACACTTAAAGTCGTCTTTTACTAACTGCATAGGCTTACGAAGCTTTTGGAGAATCACAGCCCCAGAACTTGTGACAACCATTGCTTTACAACAGCCAGCTATACCTGCAGAGTAAAACCTTATAACCTGATACCACTATATCTGATTTCTGTGGCATCTTCTGATATCTTCAGCTCAAATATATTATTACAATATAATAAGTTGTGTTAAATTGTAATATAACACATTACTTATTTTACTTTGAGCATAAAATACTTTGAATTAAAGTAAACAACTTTAAAACTTTTGTTTATGGTAATGACGAAAATAAACATTTTAAACCTTTTATGCCCTATAATGTGTTGTATTTATGTATAATAATCAGCGCAGCTTTTATTGGGCAGACAGTTTGACATTATTTGAAACGTGGATGAATGAGAAATTAAAGAGCAGGATGTGTTTGATATAAAACTAAATATCAAAATAACAGTATGGAGTGAAAGAAAAAAATAAATTCTGACTTGATTTTTTTGCGCAGTGTCCTAGCTGAACACAGAACCGTATTTTCCGGACTATAAGTGGCACTTTTTTTTCATAGTTTGGCTGGTCCTGCGAGTCAGGTGCTTATTTATCAAAATTAATTTGACATGAACCAAGAGAAAACTTTACCGTCTACAGCCGCGAGAGGGCGCTCTATGCTGCTCAGTGATCCTGTAGTATACACTGAAAACATAGACCCTCTTGCGGCTGTAGACGGTAATGCTTTCTCTTGGTTCTAAATAAATGCGACTTATATATGTTTCTTATTTATGTTTGATGCAGAAGTAAAAAATCAGCCTTAAGTATACCAGTTTACTGTGCTAAAAGTACAATTGCAGTGATTTTTTTATTAACCACATAAATGTATTTACCTACGCTAAACGTAGAACTGAAGAACTTGGCGGTTACTGGCACCTGTCCATTTACACTAGCTGAGATGAGGCGCTAGGATGATGCTGACAACACCCATGTGAAGCCTTTACTGTCTATGATGTGAAGCCGGCCCCTTCTGGATCGAGGGAGGGAGCATTTTGTTTTCGTAGGGGGGCACACTGTTTATAATCTGAGAAACAGACATTAACCAAAATAATTACAACCAGCTCGTATTATAACTGAAAAAGACCAGTTCTATATTATATTGTATATTAGGCTACAATAGCTCACCAATAAAAGATCATTCAACCTAGAACAATTCAGATAAATTTGAATTATGCCGACACACTTCATAAACCATGTGCGGTTTTATTGAGGTGCTAGAGGGCCGAATGAAAGCAAGTCAAGCCTAAGTGAAGCATCATAAGTTTCTATTTATTGTTAAGCATTATAGCCAATTACAGACTTTTCTGTGGATTTCCTTAAGGCAAAGAACAATAAGATGTTCAAGTTAAAATCCACTCACCGTTCAGATGTTACCTGCTCGTGAATCTACCCATAACAAAACAATGACACGATGTAAATAAGAGATAAACTATGACAGAAATAAGACAAAATACCCGCGTTGATGAGTAGTCACATAAAAGCAGTCGATGTAAGTAAGCCCTATGTGCGTTGTTCTGCAGAATTCATTCAATATCACAACTTGTTATGTATTGGGGGTTTTTTTCTAATGGGGAAAAACATGTTTTTTTTTAAAATAATATTATATTATTTTTTACTGTGGCTCTTTTGGGAAAATGCAATAACCCCCCAAAAAAAGGGGGGGGGGGGTGGCTCTTTGGTCAAAAAAGGTTCCCAAACCCCTGTCCATACTGGATTGATGCTTAAGTGCAATCCAGTTTTATTAAAGTCAACCTTAACTAAAGACTGCAGTGCAGAGCAATTGTCAGCTCATACTACAGATTTACTATTGCATTATAGCCTGTGGTCGGTCCTTTGAAGATTCAAACTTTTTTTCCTGAGGTATTCTTATATAATTATGGGAACTGGGTCCGGCAGAACAATTAGGAAACAATTAGGGCGTGTTCTTTATTACAGTGTAATTAGTTTCAATTAAAATCTGTGTAGATATTATGTTAGATAGATATTATTATGTTTTTGTACAGTTGATCAGCAGCAAATATGGCACCGACCTGTTCAAGGTCTTCTGATGTGAAGGGGGCGGGGGGATTGGGGCAGGCTCTGACAATCTTGTGCAAATGATGTCTTCAGGGTTCCCATGTAACCAGAGTAACCCAGGGCTCCTGTCTGCTGAGAGCTGTGTTGGCCTACTGATTTGTGATTCATAAAAACAGTGAACCGGAGGGGGAAATCTGAGAATTTTATGCCTCTATGTGTTCCTTCCTCAGGGCATTGCACTTCTCCAAGGAATATTGTATTGACAACATGCACAGGTGCATTGCAAAGCACGTACTAAGTATGCACTGTGCTCAGATACATATGAATATTGTGCATTATGTGACCTTTCTTTACACTAATTGGTCTCATTACATTACAGAGATCTACTGCAGTTGATTTTAGGGTTCTTTGGCATTTAGACTAAATTGAACCCCCCCCCCCCCAACACACACACATTGTTGATCGGAGGTTTGAATGCTGGCATTTATTTAACTTTATGGATATTATGCAACACGCGTGCAAGACCTGTTCAACATTTTCTAAAGAGTATTTCTTTGGCATGCCTCTAAAAAGCTATTAAATATGCACATAATCACAGTGGATAGCAATAGTGTTTCCCCAAAGGATCTCGGAGGGTTTTCATTGCATTATAAAATTTATTTGCCTGGCAGATGTGTTCACCTTTGGCAATATGCAGTAATTATATTTTGACACAGCTTATGGCTGCTTTCAGAGCTATATGATTTCTGTATGAGGCAGATCATTTGTGATACATCAGTCAGATTCAACAACAGTACATCAGAAAACTGAAATTAATAGTTGATCTAAAAATTTGAATTAGAGTTCTAGAAATATTAGCCTAATAAATATATAGGTTAAATTACTAAAGTTACTATTATTATGTTTTATCATTATACGATTTTTACAATGCATGAAGCATGAAACGAAATACAGCTTACGTTTAAAAAAATGTTAAGCATATATTCAAAATATATTTTGGCCAGAAATATATATATGAAGGGGTTGGAGACTAAATGTTGACAAAATACTCATGTTTTGTCTGAACGATCTCTTTACATTTTTAAGAGCGTCCACTGAGCGGCGCTGTTTGCCTGGTTTTGCGCGTTGACTCTTCGTAATAATCAGTCACACATACCACACACAAAAACACATTCCCTGTGGTGAGGCTGATTCAATATTCCGCCAGCTGATTTATGCAGAACAATTCTCCACAGGAATGGCTGGAGCCAGAGAGAGGAGGGGGTAAAAACATCTCAAAAAAGACTGTGGTAAAAAATAATTATCTCTGGTGTCACTGTAGCAACAATCTTTGAGGCTGATGTCAATGAAATATTGAACAGCACAATCACTTTGAATGTGATCTGAGGAGGGCTGGCGGTGGGTCAGGCAGAGCCACAGGAGCGCGCGCAGAATGTTCCGGAAACGTGGGCTGAATGCAGAGCGGGGAGCGCACCACTGTCTGCAGTCATTTAATATGTCAAAACACTCCTGCTTCTCCTCGTCTGCCAGTTTGCTTTTTCTAAACGAATGTCACGTCTGAACGTATATATAATTAATATCACATTTAATTATTTCTCGTTTTTCTGTTGTATCCCATGTTCTTGTATGTTTCTTTGTATGTGGCAATAGCGGCGTTTCCTTTAGCTTTGTGTTCTGTACACACTCGCACGTAGAGTTAGTCATGGTTTTGCTGCCACGTGTGAAAGCCACTCGTTCTCATGCATCCGTAGAAGTCTGATTTCATCGGGGTGCTGTTTAATTTGCTTAACCGCTCAAAGCAAACGGTCAGCAAAAAGTTGCAATTTAGCATCGTCATCACATTGTCCACGACCTTTTAAAGAGATTTGCATAGAAACAGAAGGTCCTTGATGACAAAAGATGCATGCTGATGGTTGTCTTTGAGGTCGCAGATTTAATAATGGGTACAGCGATGGCTGATCCTGAGGAAAAGCTCATTGTATATGCTGAGATGTGACCATTGCAGTAAGAATATGATAGCAGATCTTTATCGCCTGCATTTAACAAGCTGAAAAGTTAAACTGAGCTTATGACACACTTTACTTTGACCAACTCTTAAGTAGGTCGAATGAGTTGAGGCGTCCTTGGTGTCTGTCTCAGTGCGCTCTGAAGAACAAAACATGAAGTCTCCTTGACTTTCCTATACTGTGTTTTCAGTCACCAGCCTCTTTGCACCTTTGATAATTGGTACATTTTTACTATTCAGTCAGGTACATATCAGCAGGTATCATAATAGATTGGTTGGTTATTTTCTTAATATACATACAGTCATCATGGGGTTGCTTCTCAAGGCCAGACTAGTTAGAAACTATTAGTGAGAGACACTTTGCAAGATTAGAACTTTTTGTTTAAGATGAGGATCCAAATAATTGTGAACTAATGTAATTTTAGGTAAACTGGGTCATTTTTGACATTGAGAAGTGTATACATGTTCAAAAGTTGATGTCTCTTCTTCTCACGGATACTGCCTTTATTTGATTATATTACAGTAAAACTAATATATTAAATTGTAATATAATTACAGTTTAAGATTACTATTTTTACTTTGAATATTTAAAATATAATATATTCCTGTGTTGTCAAAGCTGCATTTTCATCGTGCATTACTCCATTTTTCAGTGCCATGATCCTTCAGAAATAATCAGAAATTATAAATTTGTGTTAGTTCACATTTACTAATTTTTTTTAACCGCAAAAGCATTTCAGGACAGATGACAACATGATCACCTCATTAAAATGCATGCACAACTAAACAAGACATCTACAGTATTTTTATATCTATAACCTATGCGTTTATATACAGGGAAGTACAGTGTTAGGTTACCAGGTTAGTCTAACCAGACACCTTTTCAGTACATGTAGAGTGTGTGGGCGCCCTTGCGTTCGATATCTCCTGACCACCCAGCATCTCACTGCAAAGGTTACAGCGTGCTCTCCCCACAAATTGATTAAAGGAGAGTCTCACTCAGTCACAGTATAGTGCAAACAATCCAGCACCCATCGATAGGAAAGAGGCAGCCAGGTAAACTACTGTTTTCAGGCAGTGCTTTGAACACAGCACGCTTGGCCTTTTCCATTTTCCGTGCCTCCTTCTTAACCCCCTGCAGTGCTTCATCTCTGTTCCTGAGGTATTCGCTGTCAGTCGGTTTCTTATGTTTCCTTCACTGCACTTCAGACTTTTATTGTAAAAATGTACAGATTTACAGTTCTGGCAGCTGTTGCTTTGAATCTTTTATGCTTTAAATCAGAGATAACAGAGCAGAGCAATAAAACAGTTTTAGATCCGTCTCAGAATGCATTTATGAATCATATTGTGGTATTTCTGTACAATGCCGACTTTTTACAGGCTTATTTAATATTTTTAGTTCTAGTCCTTGAATTTCATTAGCTGATATTCAGTCCAAAAGCACTGAGACTTTTTTTTACCATTTGTATTGCTTCTCCATGTTTGCAAATTCCAAACACACTCATTCTGGACTGCATTTCCAAAAATCGTGTGAATTATCAAAAATGCAATCTGAGAGAACAGCTTTCTGACCACTCTGATAGTTGTGTAGTTTATTGATTTACAATCCTTTTAAAGTAAAAAAAAGCACCCCTGTGTATTAGTGGTGGGTATTTTCAGTGCCTCATTTTGCATGTTATAACGTTATGCCAGTAGGTAATGACAACAGTTTTTACAAGCGAGTTAGTGAACCATTCATTTACCCAATTCAATCAAACCGCGGTAATTCATTCATGGAGGAATCAAATCTTTAGGAATGAGTTATTCATTTCTTTAAAACACACCCTTTCACTGAGCGAATCACTGAATCAGTCACTCAAACAAATCAAATCACAAAAATATATTCATTCAGAAACGGGACTTTTCTTGGAGAGGCGTTGTGAAAAATCTGCACTGGCTTTGTTTGGAATTCATATTATGTTTGTTGGTGACATGGAAATAGACTAAGTAACTGGCTAATGTGTGTGTAAAATGTAAACTACTCCATATAAACTTTCCAGCTTGCTGTACAAAAGCAACTTAGCGCTTGCAATGGAACAGTTTGGTAAAAATCAGCATGGCTGTGATGACCTGCAGTTAAATTTCAGTCATATTGAGAACAAAAGTATTCTTTCTCATGTGATATTGCTTAAATATTGTAGGATGTTATGCTTGGGCCATAAATCTGCCTTCTAATTATTACAGTGATTGTGAGATGCTGATGAAAGAGCTGGAGTTGTGGTGTATGCAGCAGTAGAAGAGGAAGCGTTGCTTGTATGGCAGTGGTAAGAATGACATAAATGGAGCTTTCAGCTCAGGGACTGGTAACAGATGGTCTTGGAAAATGAGGTTCTTCTCAGCAGCGCTGACGTGCACTCCCAGGCCCCCACCGCCCCCTATTTCTCTTTTTTCCTCTCATTCTATCTTTACTGTTTTCACTCTTCTTTCTCTTTGCAATTTCTTGTGCTTGCTTCCTTTCATCCCCCGATGATTTTGCAAAGGTGCAGAAGCCAGAGAACTCATAGGAGTAGTCCTACATTAGATTGCTTTATCCATGCCAATAGAGGTGAAAAGAGATGCTCAGAGGGTGAGGAGAAGGCAGAAAAAAGGGAAGATGATAAAGGGGGAAATAGAGAGCTGCAAGAGGAGAGATGCTCCTAATGAAGTTGAAAGTACAAAAAGATCTGCTGTCTGCCTTCTTAAACTCTTTCTTGCACCTCAAAATGTGTGTATTTCTAATCCTGTTGAATATGCAGACAACTATAAGTAAGACTTAGGTTGAATGATGTACCCAAAAAGCATAAAAAAATATTGTTCTGGTTGATCCTGATCAGCCCGACATGGCAACATTTGCTCAAAGTAATAGAATGCAACTCTCAGCTTCCAGACGTAAAGATTTCATGCATTTTTTACATAGGGCAATTGATTTTGAAAGATAACTTATAAAGCTTTAAAGACAGACCTACTGTGAGGTGTGAGCCACTTGGTTGTTAATCGATATGTGCTTTGTTGAAGCCTTAGTTTTGAAATAATCAAATTCAATGGTAGAATTTATAGTGAAAACTACTTAGGCCTAAATATTTTAATGTGTAAAAAAAATAATCATCATCTTTAAATTACAGTATTTTAAATTAAATTGCCATTTAAAATGCTTAAACACAAGTTCACAGTCTTGTACTTGTTTTCTTTTTGTCTGACTTTCGTATTTATTTTTTATTTTTGCTTCAAATCAAAGTTTGTAATGTTGTGATTCACTTTGTAGCTGGTTTGCTCAGGGCTCATGACGCAGTGTTAATTTAGGATGCGGCTATCTATTTTTCTAGCCATCTGAAGATGGGGGGGGGGGTGTCCTTCAGCTTTAAAAACCATCCCTTGGTGGTTAATATGTGAATTTGTGATCCACATTTGGCATCCTCCTAAATTGCCCTGTATCATCTATTATGCATTAAGTGGTAAACTGTTCCTCTCTTAAGTATACTAGGGAAATAGACTCATTTATAATCTTCAGACTTTAATGCTCTCCTGTCTGGTGTTCCCATAAAAACCACTGGTAAATGTAGATGAAAGTACACATTACACATGTGGTAGAGCTTTTTTCTGTTGCATCAAGGTTGTTCAAGTTTCCGTGAATATTAATTTGACATCCTACGTACCAATTAGGACCTAATACCATGGTCTTCCAACACTATTCTCCTTGCTCCAGTTGAACAGCATAGAATAGAATTAGAAGGTAATAGGTACAGTTGCAGGTTTATCATGCATGGATTTGTAAGGCTGTGTCGGCCAGTTCTGTCACCTGGGTCCTGGCAGCCATTCTGGCTCTTCCAGACGCAGTTAGCAGATGGTGGGGCTGTGCCTGCTCTTCTCCAGGGGCTTCTGTGGATAGAAAGAGAAACTGAGATAAATGTTTTGCCGCTGTACCTTTGTTACAGACCAGGGACATGCCCTAGCCAAAGAGTGTGTCAATGTCAATGTGTCCATATTTGTTGAAGTGCGTCAAACTGTGTGTTGGTATTTGTCCAGAAAGACCAATGAGATGTCATCCTTAATTCAGCAGCACCTCTTCAAGCGGGATACAAAGTCAGTTCCAGGTTTTGATGCTTGAACACATGGCTCAGCTTGTAATGGTCTTTCACCATTGAGGTTTGGCAGAGGTGATTACCGCACTACCTCATGTCAATCCAAACAATGCTTTGACAAAGATCTTCCTAAATCAACTTGAGGTTTATGAAATTAAAGCGAGAAACAAGATTTATATTCACAAATAAAGCACTTGAAACAGGATGCGGTGGATTTGAGGGAAATATCAGCACTTAATTAATCACTGGTCTACTTGGATCTGTTCAACTGATGTCCTGTTAAATTCAATGATTGATTTATGTAATTTATCAGCAACACTTTATGCTGTGAACCAAGTTTTGAACAATCATTAAATACAAGCTCACAAAAAAAAAGAGCCACCAAAAAGGGCTTCATAAAAGCATCACAAAACAAGTCCACATTTTGTAAATTGGTATGTTAACGCTCTTAATGGGAAAATGCAATTGGTTTTCACATTTGTTTTGGCAAAATGTGACACATCCAGCCTAGTCTTAAGTTGTAAGAACTGATGTGTTGGGTCAAACAAAAATATACCACTAAAATTAACCCTGACCAAACTCAACTCGTAACCTAACCATGATTGTATATGGGCAAAATACACACACACACACACACACACACACACACACACACACACACACACACACACACACACACACACACACACACATATATATATATATATATATATATATATATATATGTGTGTGTGTGTGTACAAACTGAATCAAATGATATAGAATTTTGCCACCTCATGAATAAGTTATGAGACCATGTTGGACTGGTCATTTTTCAATTCTGGACATGAACATATGAACGTAGGCTAGACATGAGTTGTGTGGGAGGGCAAGATTATCTGTAAATAATCACCTAAATGTCAGCCTGTCCATCACACTAGGCTATTTCTGTTCTTTTTTGTAGTGGTCTCTATGATTCTGTTCTGTGGTTAGAACTACATAATGAATCTTGTAAAATGTGTGAAGGTGTTTTATTTTATTATACTTTAAAAAAATAACTAATTGCATCCAAAATAAATGTTTTTGTTTGCATAATATATGTGTTGTTCTGTGTATATTTATTATGTCTATAAATACACACATATGTTTCGGAAAAATATAGTATGTCTAGATATTACATATAATTATTTATAATATCAATTATATATATTTCAAAATATATACTGTATATTTGTGCATTTATAAACATAATAAATATACACAAAACACACATATATTATGTAAACAAATCTTTTATTTTGTATTATTTGTCATGCCATTAATCACGATTAATCATATGACAACACTAAAAATAAATAAATAAAACAATCTGCGAGAAGAGTTAGAACTACATCATTTTCATTTGTGCATGAACTGTACCTTTAAGAGCTAAAGATGTGTTATTTTATTTGAACATTTAGCTACTTGTTTTATGTGTGTTGCTGCTGTTCTAAGCAGCAGTCTGTTGTATCAGCATCACCATCTCTACATTGTGTCAGTTGCTAGGTACTAATATGTAAAATGTGTTGCCTTTAACCCCCCTCAGGACCTGGCAAATGATTTGCTACAGAGGCCATGTAGGGTTGCTAGAATTCTAATCATGTGTGCTGAATCCCAAGCTCGACTCAGGCTGCGATTCTTCCCAAACACAAAGAAAAAAAAGCATGAGGCATGAAGAAAACAACCCCAATATCCCCCACAGACCCCTTCACATCTCTTGCGCCAAGTAGATACATATGCTGGTGTTGCTACGTAGCAGCTTTGATGCTTTTGGTCAGCAGATCATTTCCCCCTTCCTCTCTCTCAGCTTTGAAATGAATGTCTGAGTGCATGTTTTTCAATCATGCATCTTATTTCTTTCTTTCCTCCAGACCGACATTTTCCCATTTCAAGCCTCTCCTGGTGCACTATTGAAAAGAGATGTGTTAGTGTGTGCATCTCACCCGCTTGATTGTGCAGGAAAACAGTGTGAATGAGATCGCAGCATGCAGCGGACCGGCAGCATCTGCACTGTAAAGGACTCTCCTGGCTCCCTCTGATGATACGTCCCTGTTGTTTTCATGCAGAGAGAGGGAGTGACTGAGGAATCGTGGCTTCAGCAGGGCCAGCAGATGTTCAGGTCACTAAAGGAGGCTGGGATGGACTGAGAAACCGGCTCTGCTGGTCCAACCAGAATGACAAATTTGATTCCCTGGATGAGGGCCCATATTTTGTTGAACAGATTGCCGAGCGGTGGCGTGATTGGATGGTGTGTGGACTGATTATGTAACGGACTGATCCAAGAACAAGTTTTTTTACTCTATATAATGATTGGGAAGCCTAGTGATGGGCTTCTAGGAGAACGATCTCAAACCAGAGCTTTAACGCTTGCATCAGTCTGTTCTCTTAACTGAGCTGAGGCTGTTGTTATCACACAAGCTAGCATCTCCGGTCGTCTGTCACTTACCTGTGGCCGATTATCTCCAGGCTAATCAGAGGCTGAGGACTGACTGAAAATGATTCAATCAGCTGTCAGGGATTAAGTCATCTTCATTCAACCCAGTCAGGGCTGTATCAGCTATTGAATCATCAGTGTTCAGTTCATCTCTTTTATCAATCTCCAAAACTGACAAAATACCATATTATTAGTTCATACGATGTGCTTTATTTCTAGTCTTTAATCAAGTTGTATTATATTGCATTGTGTGAAAATCAATTCAGCAAGTTGTTGATCAAGTCAGGGAGTTGAACTTGAGCATTATGAATTGAACTGAACTGAATCAGCAGATTCACTGAAAAGAACGAAAGAATTGCTCATTGATCCATTATTTGATTTTGTTGTCTCCTTAGCAGCTCACAAGAAGATGAAATTATCTGTGAATAGGGGAGGAGTATGAGAAGTAAAGAGGAGTACGCATGCATTTTCTCATTTGTGTTTTACAAAAAAATCCCATAATATAGGGTTGTAACAAGAATGCCTGTATCAATTCTGTAATTATTAAATTCAAATGCTTCAAATAATGACAGATTTTCCCTCTTTGAGTGAATTTTTCCTTTTAAGGATTCCTTAAATGCATTTTAGTGAACTCAGAATATGAAAATTCCTCACCCCCAAACAAAAACCTCAAAAAAAAAGAAGTGTATTTTCAAGCATTTCTGTATTTGTATGCCAACTGGTTTTTAATCAAATATAGATGAAATAATTTCATTACTGTGTGAACAAAATCTAATTCATTAAATGTGGAGATAAGAGGGCTTCAGAATTGGCTTTCAGATCCAATTAAATGTTCCGCTTTTTGTGCCATGTTTAATTCATAGGTGTGGGGGTTGCTTCTTTGTTGCATGGTAAACTATCATTGGCAAAATTCAAGTCATATGACAGTAGTCCCTTCGATCATAAATTTTGCATGCATGATGTAAGGTGCACGTTCAAGCGAATTCAGTAATGGACCTTCCATTCAGTAATTTCAGCACACTAATATGTGTTAGCAAATACGATTCATCAGTAATGGATGCCATTATTTTTCCTGGGCAATAAATCACTGACTCCAAAATGATTTATTTGTCAAGTTTGTGATGCATTTTGCCTCTTACAAACAAATTACAGGAAACTAACAAGAGGGGGCGCCAGTAAAACAAACTAGTTAAAAGTGGACTTTTCATTTGAAAGTCAAAAACACTGTTAATTCTAATTTGTTTAGAGTAACTAAATAAACTTGAAACATATCCACGATTCAGTAATATGATTCTCATTACAAGGTTAGAAAAAGATGTATGAAGATGTATTCAAAATGATAACCACAAGCAACAATTTGCTGAGCATGAGTACACATTTACATGACTTTCAGGTTGGTAGTTTTGTTTATGTATGTTATATTAATGTACATTAAAGACGACTGCAAATGGCACTGATGTGTTACTGTACATGGATGTCATTGCAGGTCTAGGCCCATGCGTTCCCAGGATCCATTTCAGCATTAGGCTGTGTCACTGAAAGTATAGTCTGTGTTCTGACTGCCAGGCAGGTGTCATTACTGCACTTCATTTGCAAGGTAAGTGACTATGGGCTGTGACAGTGGTGGAATTAGTAATGCGCTCCCGCTGTCATTTTTATCAACAGGGCCTGCAGGGAGGACGTGATAAAATGGATATTCCTCCCTCTGCATTAATACCCTCTGCCCCACTTTCAATTCCATTTACTTACCCGAGCACAGAATGAGGAATTTTACTATCGATTGCCAAGAGGGAGAGGCAGATTCTTGCACTAACGTGTTGATTTTTGTGCTGAAAAACCTCACATCTGCTGGATTAGTTGATGTATATGGAAAATAATAGATTTCATCTTATATTTTTTCCTCGTCATGTTATTAGGAACAGAGGATTGTGTGGCATAGAGTAGAAAGATGTGGTTCCATAGCTTCTGTTTGTCCATGAATGTAAAATTAAGCAGAGAAATCTCATAATACACATCATCAGTGATTCCGTCGTCTCATTTTATTGGATAGACTGGGGCTGGTTGTCACACTTACATTTGCATAATCGAATTATGAATTGGTGATACAATCCTTGTGACAACTAGCCCCAGTCTCACGTGTGTGTTTGAGTGATGCTGCTATAGTTCAGCATTAGAGGCCAGTGATGCTGTTTAGCAGACACAGCTGCAGCTTACAAGCTGGGTGCGGGAAGCAAATCAATAGCCATTGACCTTACGGTTCCTTTTCTGCTGGAGTGCCTGACCACAGAACAACACAAGCTATTTTGCACTACCCTTGTGTTTAATACACAGCCACGCGTCATTCTTTAAAAAGAAATCATCATTTATGTATCAAAACAAGGAATTAAAAGCTTTGTTTGAATCAAATAACGTGCACTGTTGCCACAGTGAGGTTCACACCAGAGCGCAGTTATAAAAAAGCACTGTTTATATATGCATGCGATGTGGAGATAGATGGGTGGTCAAACTTCTGACTACTTACTGACCATTCAATTATTCATGACAAAATGTTAAAATACATCGCTGGCCGTATTTGGATTCGACAGCGTCTGTGAACACTGTCCGCCCAGACTGGGACTATAGCATCAGCTGCGGACAGAGCTGTGGATGAAACGCTTTGGGGATTTGAACTGGAGACCCTGGTCTCATAACTCTCTGCCATACGGACTGCAATATTCAACATTTATGAGGTTATGATTCATGAGCTGGCAACCACACAGGTCACTCATGTTTCTTCAAAAGCATCAGAGGAGAGCAGCGTTTTCACGATGTGAGTCTAGACGCCTCACAGGAAGCAAAACCCCAGATTATTCTCTATATCATTTTGGACCCACATTCATAGAGATCTCCCAGAAATGAATCATCATGGTCCAAACACATATGTCTTGTATAAGGAACATTACAGGTGAGTTTAATGGAATATCCTGGCCACTCTTGTCCTGTCACTATTCACTGAAAATGTTATCATCAATAATATCTCTTAGCTGGACCTTTCAATGAACTGATGAACAAATGGGAATAATTCAAAAGTTAGAGGTCAAGATGATTTTTAAGTTCACCAAGGCTGCATTTATTTACATTTAATCATTTAGGAGAAGCTTTTATCCAAAGTGACTTACAAATGAGGAGAACAATAGAAGCAGTCAGATGAACGAAAGAGCAACAGTATACAAGTGCTGTGACGAGTCTCAGTTATTCTAGCACAGTACACATAGCAAGGTTGTTTTTAATAGAATGGAAGAGAATAGGTTAGTGCTAGTATTAGTTTGTCAGGTGCTGGCGTAAAAGATGTGTCTTTAGGTGTTTTTTGAAAATGGCTGAAGACCGTTCGAATCAAGATAGGGAGGCCAATTTCACCAGCTGGGCACAGTCCAGGAAAAGGTCTGTGATCGTGAATTTGATCCTCTTTGGGTGCTTACGTTTGAACCAGCGAGTTTTATATATATTGGTGTGGTGCCAGTTGTTGTCTTGTAGGCAAACATCAGTACCTTGAATTTGATGCGAGCAGCTACTGGTAGCCAGTGTAAACTGATGAAGAGAGGTGTAACGTGAGCTGTTTTCGGCTCATTAAAGACCACTTTCGCTGTTGCCTTCTGAATAAGTTGCGGAGGCTTGATAGTACTTGCAGGAAGGCCCACCAAGAGAGCATTGGACAAGGAGTTGTGCATTAGCTTTGATAGGAAGGGTCTAATCTTTCTGATGTTGCATTTGGCAAATCTGCAGGACTGGACTGGGTCATTGTAGCAATACAGTCTGTGAAGCTTAACTGACCATCGAGCACAACTCTAAGGTTCCTGGCTGTCCTTTAAGGATTTATGGTTGACAAACCCAGCTGTATAGAGATGTTGTGATGAGCTGGGTTGGCTGAGACCATGAGCAGACCATTTGATAAAATAAATACAGTAAAAACAGTAAGATTGTGAAATGTGATAGTTTTAAATAATTGTTTTCCTTTTGAATATATTTTTTTAAATATTAAAATGTATAATATATTATATATATTTGAAAATATAATATTTTCCACTGATGGCAAAGTTTTTTAGTGGCTATTACTCCAATTTTACTCCAACAACATTTTTTTATATACATTTTTTGTTACATTACAAATGTCTTTGCTGTTACTTTTGATCAATTTCATGAGTCCTTGTTGAAATATAATATGTATTTCAAAAGTACAAATATAATATAATATAATAATATAATTAGTGCTGTCAAACAATTAATTCCATCCAAAATAAAAGTTTTTGTTTGCTTAATATATGTGTGTGTTCTGTGTATCTTTATTATGTATATATAAATACACACACATTCATGTATATATTTCAGAAAAAGATATTATGTTTATATATTAAATATCTTTATTTATAATGTAAATTATATGAATATAAATGTAGACATATAAATACATGTAAATATTGTCAAAATATATACTGTATGTGTGTATAATAATATAATAAGAGATGGTAAATCATGAAAGTACTGTAATTGTTATGAGAACTGTCCCTTTATTTGGCCAATGTAAAGTAGTTAATAGGAACACAAAACATCTAATAAGAAACTTCCACTTGTCTGATTTTCAACAGAAGTACAACAGACCTGAGTTATGAAGAAAGTGCACCTTGTACATTCTTAATGGATCTGAAATGTATGCATGATTTAGTGCCTGCAGGCATTACTATTTCAGGCACAACAACTGACGCTTGGAGTCCCTGTGGAGAGCCTGTTCATCCTGCATGAGATTCTTCTGGAAAAAAATATTTCAGAGTTGTAAAAAAAAAAAAAAAAATTGTGAGCTTTTGCATAAATCAGATCAACTAAAGACAATGTTCAGCAATTAGTGGTATTATCACACCAGCGGTGTGACAGTCAGCGCGGATATCCAGAGAGAACTGTAGGTGTCACTCCTGACATAGACTGCGGCTGGGGCCGTTCAGTCGGAGCTGTCATTCCGAGTCAGTGAGCTCTGTCATGCTGAAGAGGGCCCCAGTCAGATGTTCACTATGCATGCTGCATTGTCTGCTTGCCTGTTCGATAGGGCTGGCAGCAAAAGGTGACATCTGGTGACTAATGTGCTCCCATGTTCCCCCTCTTCTCTGGGCGGCAGATGCTCTGCACAGGCAGATAGGAAGAGGGGGCTGGGGAGCGGGGGGAGCCTGAGATGGACAGGCAGTGGAACGCGTGTGTGTAATAAATGCAGGCTTTTGTAGTGCTTTTTTGCAGCTGATCTGTTGGTGGCTGGTGAAGAAAGAGAGGAAACAAACAATTAGCATGTTGAACACTGGTAGATAAAATACTGGTTCAGATATTTTGGATGACAAGTTATTTATAGCCAAAGCCAAAACAGTAATAATAAATAGACTTCTTAAAATCAGTATTTGATGAAAATGTCTTGCTTTGACAAATCTGCCATAACAAAAAAAATGTAATGTGAAGAGGTTATTTCCTTAAAAAGCATTGTTAATCAGTACTCTTTATTTTTGTCTAATTTCTTTTAAATGTCTAAAAAAAAAAAACTTAAAAAAAAGAGATTCAAGTGCTTGAGAGGTAAAATTTTTGTAGGTACTTTCTTGCTTTTAGAGTTTATATATTTTTCAAGTTTCAAGATATAATTATTATATATCAGAATTTTATATATATATGAATTGTATATTGTAACATTTTATTTTATTTTATTTATCCAGACATTTAAATGCATAAAATATTATATC
The DNA here is from genome assembly GCF_003368295.1 of Carassius auratus. Classification (NCBI taxonomy): domain Eukaryota; kingdom Metazoa; phylum Chordata; class Actinopteri; order Cypriniformes; family Cyprinidae; genus Carassius; species Carassius auratus. Next base: position 27,824 of record NW_020524619.1, read on the forward strand.
TCAATTTTTAATTATTTTATTTCAGTGCAGTTCTTCTGAGCTTTCTTGATTTTTGTGTCTCTTAGCTCTACTTAGCTGCGGTCGTTCTGGGATACGGCTCAGTCTTTAGGTTTACTGCCGTCTGGAGATTTTGTTTCAGCACATCTTAAAGATAACACTTCCAGGGAGCTTCTTCAGCCCGATCCCTACACTACCACATATTCCCATCACGCCGTGTCACCCAGGCAGCTGTGCTTAACCTCCCTCTGGCCTTTTTGCACAGCTGCAAGTGGACTCTTTTACCCTTGTCTTACCCATGAGTGGGCCTGCGAATGCGAGTACATGTGACAGAGGAGTGGACAGCTCCCATTCCGCTTCCTAACAGCTCTCGTTGTTTCTTCGCCACACAGAGACTCACAGCAGAAGTTCACACAATGCCACGCTGTGTCAGACAGGCAGAGCAAATCTGTGCTGTTTCTAGACAGCCTCCAGCGTAAAACAATGACAGAGCGATGGGAACGGACTGATGAAATGTCTCCGTTTCTGACTTGATATTTTCTTGAGAAGCCGTGGTTTTGTAAAATACGCGTCTAACGTGGATTAAAGCGTGCAAAAATAGCATGTGTTCCACTCAGTATTGGTGATAGTCTCTCTTGTTGTCTACACACACGGATGATTGAACTGCCTTTATGCTGATATGGCGATTCATACATTCCACAGGAAGAAGTTATTAAAAGCCTTTTCATTTTAAGCTATATTGCCCTGTCTTTCCAGAGAAAATACCCGTCCTCTTTGAGATGAAAAATCTGCAGAGAGAAAATGAATTGGCAGGTTGCTTCCCCCGGGGTGTCCTCTATCAGCTAGTGCAGTGGGTGACAAAATGCAGCGCATGTGTTCCCAATACAAACCTTATTCCATCTGTGGCCCTATCAGCCAGGAAATGACATATTTATCAGAGCAGTGTGGCCTCCCAGAATTAACTGGGGCTGTCCTTTTCTCCCTCCACATTACTGTTCCCTGAGGGCCGTGCCGGTTCAAAGTATCCTGCGTCAAATTGCTTTCCTATTTGTTGTGCTGCATACAATTGATAACATTTGTTTTGACCGAATAAATGCGCTAAAATAATAAATGCTTTGGTTTAAGCATGCAAGTCACCTGACCAAGTGTAATCTTTTGCTATCTGAATTATTTCATCAAACAAATGTGTAAGTAAGACGTGGAATGAAAAGACATGCAAAGTGTTGCAGGAATTGTTGAGACGAAATATCTAGCACCGAGATTGAATAAATCATTAAACTATGCCAGGCACGAAACTGCATGCTGTCAGTGCTCAAGCGTTTTAGAACTGCCTGAGGAAATTGTTTCTAATATTGTCGCAGTGTCCATGTGTTTTTTTTTTTTTTTTTTTCTTTTTTTTCTCCAGGAAACTTATGCATGAGAGCCTAAAACAGAAAACATGTATTTTTGGACCATGATGTTGCAGCTAAATGGTTTAAAATTGTTGCATAACATTGAGTGGCATGATGAAATACTTATGCACTTATTTTAGTCTGTGAACTAAAAACTTGAAATCAACAAAAATATAGAGAATTTTTTTTTTTTTTTTTTTGGATTTCAATAGAATGTTTTACATTATAAAACAGCTGTGAATTATTTCTCCTGCATTGAATTGTGAATCATTTAGATGCATCAGAAATTGTTCACAACTGTTTATTATTCTACAGGTCAATACAGACAAAACTGCCAATCCTAAATAATGGCTTAGTTGTTTTTTTGTTATTTTTACACACAGTTACATAAGCGGTAGAACGAGGTGGAGGTATGTAAACAGATGTGGTGTCAGTATGGGGCGCAGTGCCAGGGGTGTGTGCATGTGGCTTTCCTGTGTGATCAACAACAAACTGACCTTACACACAGAGTCACACATGCCACAATGTCAGTCCAAGTTCATTCCAATCATGATGACTATTTGCCAGTCTATACTTGGTTTATTTTTAGTCTGTGGCGTAGCAGAATAAAACAAAAGACAAAAATACAAGCACACCCAAATGCATTCTGAATAGCATGAAACTGCATTATTGTAATACACTCTTAAAGGTTCCAAAAAATTTTTATTTATTTTTTTGCAGTGAAAAACAAATAAATTAAATTCTTAGTGTGCAGAATGTTGGAATTATCTAAAGAACATATTTCCACTAAAGGTTCCACCTTTTGTGCAATGAAAAGTTTCATTGGATGTGAAAGATTCTTCATGGAACCGTCAATGCTGAAAAAGAAGCTTTATTTATAAGAGTCTGTTGTTTGGTTTTCAAGGGCATTTAGACGGCTGATGGTTTTGTGATGTGTGACACCTTTGGAAATTGGATATTACTGAAAAGCCGCCATTGCTTAATGTCTGCTTAGGGGCGACTGGCCATAGTGAGCTGTACAGTTTATTTTAATCAGCCAAGAGTACAGAATAGTCACTGAATGCGACCCGTTTCTTAGCTAACAACGGGAATCTGATTACATGGACGTTAACTTGCAGAGCAAATTATATGATGTGAAAAAGTTGTATTTGTGTGTAGCTGGTAGAATAAATCACATCATTTCTCCTTGGTGCTATGAATCTATCAGTTTCCTTTAAGAATAAATGGCTAGAATGGGCAGTTTTTCTCCTATCAGTCTTCTATATTTGTCCCGCGGAAAGGTAAACAAGAACATTCCACCCTTTAGTCACCATATTAGAGCTGTAAAGTGCAGGTAGCAAGAAAACACCTCCGATCACTATTAGCCTGGTAAAATCTTCTCCTGTGTAATTGCAATGTTCCACTTCAAAGCCTCTGACAGGAAGGCTGGTGTAGGAGTGAGATATCCTTAAAATAGCAATTAAAGAAGCTGAGGAATAATATGACCTCCGCTTCCCTGGGTCACAACACTGAAGAGACTGAGTATATTGAGATTCTCAGCTGTACCTTTCAGCCACAGTTCAGAGCTTTTATATCAACATCGCTGCTTCCCCGATTAACATTCTCTCGCTTAAAGGATTATTATGTCTCAGCACGTCTCTATTTAGGCTCTTCATCATAAGTACGTATGGTAATGCGGCGGCGAGTTCATTTGATACATCCGGTACTCTGCTTCAAGCTACACTAAAATCACTTTATTTTAATGGATGTGCCAAGGATGTGATGATTGAATGCAAACTTTTCTAGCAAGGCTGGTTTTATTTTAATTCTACTGTGTGTGAAATATTGATTTGCGGTCATTGTCATGAGCATTAACCTGGACAAGGGTGGGCAGGAAGTAGTTAAATTCATTCCTTGCCACATTTGTCACAGTAGCATGATGCTCTCTGGGTTGGTGGCCTGATTTCCATTTCAGGATGAATCTCTGTTTGCCTGTGCTGCCTAGTAACGGTCAGATCTGGAGTGTGATTTATGTAAATCGGCTGGCAGGGGCTCACGGGTCAGAAGCGATCTGTTGTGAGACCACTGCTGGGCAACTGCACGGTATAAACAGCAGGACAAGACTCTGCTATCAGAGCCTTCTGTAATAAAACATCAGGATAGAATATCCAGCACTTTCTAATTATAAATCATTTGCATTAATTTTGAATTGATGTTTGATGAATTTAAAATAGTTTTTTTTTATATTGTCTACTTATGTACAAAATTAAGTAAATTCCAAATTACACTCTAAAAATATTTTCTAAAAACACTATAATTTGAAGGAATTTTTCTGTATTTATTTTTTATTTGTGTTTAACCAGTATTTTTGAATTTCTAAAACTTCATTGCATTGTGTTTTAGAATTAATAGGAATGTCACAAATGTTTTTCTGTTATTCTACACATTTGTTTTTTTCATCATTTTGAGATGATTTATTTTTAACTGTGTGTCTGTATATATATTTAAATATGTATGTTTATGTATATTAGTGCAGTCATATGCATTAAATATGCATTACCTTATTAGATTAAATGTATATATATATATATATTAGTGCTGTCAAATCGATTTAATCATGATTCAACAAGTTCATTCAGAAGTTAAGACTGAAGGATTCATTCAAAAATCAGACATGGCTATATGACCAATCAGCATTTGAGGACCAGAATTACAGATTTTGACTATTAAACTATCATATCAGTTTTGATCTGATTGATTAGTCAAGATGATAATGACTATGTTAATGAATAAATCTGAATCACAATCAAGGGATAGTTCACTTATAAATGAAAATTCTGTCATCATTTGCTCATCCTAAAATTGTCTATCCCTATAAGGCATCTTTATACAGCTGTAATACAGCCAGACTGAATTATGCATGCTTTGACCCATCTCAGCCCAAAATATACAATTGTAATTGCTGTCGTAAATGCATTTATGCCACCTGTGAGCAGCATTAAAACAGCTCTGTGTAAAGACAACATTAGTCAAATGTGAAATCATTTTACACATATATAATGTATTAGGTGACTTTGCCCAGGTATCTTGTTGTAAATAACCAGACAATCATTTTTATTCCCTCTAAGAGTTATTATATGTATTACTTCAGTATGATTGTTTTGCCACCATTGAAGAATAGACCATTCAAAGATGTTACTGCCCCTATCAGTACAATGTCATCAGGGATGCAGCTCTGTGGTTATGTCAGCGACTTCAAAGATGTCACACACTAGCTGAATGCATGTGGGTTTTGCCTTTGAGTGCAAATGTGTTTGCAGTTGGGTCTGAATTAGAGGAGTGCATTGTAGTGTTGATCAGAGTGCTGTCATAAGCTTCAAGCCATTCTTATCTCCTTTTTGCAGCCTGGCTTACAGTGCCTTCATTTGGATCACCCAGCAAAACAAAACTGGGCAAAACAGAAGCAGGAATTATTCCGTTTTCTTTTTATCCCCTTGTGTTAAAAAATGCTAACATTTGACACAGCGAATAACTCCGAGAGGT